>NW_015390658.1:10465-11652 GCF_001527695.2 Protobothrops mucrosquamatus | reverse complement strand
ACCTTGGCCTCCTGACCTTGGAGATCTATGAACAGTAAATGAATAACAGAATAACAGAGCTGGAAGGGACCTTGGAGGTCTTCTAGTCCAACCTCCTGTTCAATAGGAGACTCTATACCATTTCAGACAAGTGGCTTAAAAGCTTTCAGTGATGGAGCATCCACAACTTCTGAAGGCAAGCTGTTCCACTGGGTAATTGTTCTCACTGTTAGGAAATTTCTCCTTAATTCTAGGTTGTTCTATGCTTAGTTTCTTTTTTTTTTCAAATATAAATTTTATTATTTTCATCATAAAAAAAAAAACACATCACAAATACATCACAATGCTATAATAGAAAAAACCCCACCCCCCACCCCCCACCCCCGGACTTCCCAAACCTAATCCCAGGATACTATTCAGATACAAGTAAACTACTATTAATATCCCTAACTCCACAAAATATTATTCTACATAAGTAGGTGAAATATATATATAAAAGAAACAAGTTATCTAAAAGCCTAGGTTATATTCCACCATTCTATGCTTTTTTTGAATATAAACAATCCATCTTCTCCATATTGATAAAAATTGTTCATTTGAATGATTCTTCAAATAAGCCGAAATTTTTGCCATTTCAGCAAGATTCGAAACCTTCAATCTCCAGTCCTCCATTGTGGGTAGAACTTTACTCTTCCAATTTTGAGCTATCAACAAACGGGCAGCAGTTAAACAATACAACATCAAGTTCATTTCTTTTACATCCAAATTTTGTGTGATACCTAGGAGAAACAACTGAGGCAAAAAAAAAATTCTTCTTTTAAAAATTTGCTGTAAGTTCAACCACAATTTTATCCAAAAAGCCTTAATAACCTTGCAAGTCCACCACATATGAAAAAAAGTTGCATCTTGTTGTCCACACCTCCAGCACTTGGATTCATAATTCTCATAAATGCGAGACATAGTTGCAGGATCCATGTGCCATCTATAAAACATTTTATAAAAATTTTCGCGTAGATTTTGAGCTTGCGTAAATTTCACATTTCTCACCCATATCAACTCCCAGGTATCCATAGATATTGTTTCTCCTATATTTTGAGCCCATTTAATCATACAATCTTTAACTAGCTCAGTTTCTGAATCCAATTCTAATAAAACATTATATATCCTTCTGATATGTCCTTTAGCATCATCCCTTACTTGTTTCAAAA
>NW_015390658.1:0-7645 GCF_001527695.2 Protobothrops mucrosquamatus | reverse complement strand
AGGAGTTCTCACCTACATCGTCCACAAGGGACGACTCGGGAACTCAACTCCTACCTCGGGCAGCTCACCTATCCCCCTATGCCCAGGGGAAAGGTATCAAGCCGTTTGACAGCTGATGCAGGCTGTCAAAACGGCTTTTACGCGGAAACAGGCGGGAGCAGCAAACAGCTGTGTCCAGCGAAGTCGCCTGCCACCGGAAGTCCTGTCGTTCTATGCTTAGTTTCCATCCATTATTTCTTATCTTGCCTTTTGGTGCTTTGGAAAATAGGTTGACCCCTATTTTGTGGCAGTCCCTCAAATATGGGAACACTGCAATCACATCACCCCTAATCCTTCTTTTCACTAGACTAGACATACCCAATTTCTGCAACCATTCTCTATATTTTTTAGCCTCCAGGCCCCTAATCATCCTTGTTGCTCTTCTCTGCACTCTCTCCAGAGTCTCAACATCTTTTTTATAATATGGTGATCAAAATTGGATGCAGTATTCTAAGTGTGGTCTTACTAAAGCTTTGTAAAGTGGTACTAATACTTCTTGTGATCTTGATTCTATCTCTCTGATAATGCAGCCTAGGATTGTATTGGCCTTTTTTTTTTTTGCTACTGCTGCACACTACTAGCTCATATTTAAGGGATTGTCCATTAGGGCACCAAAATGAGGTGGGGCCCAGTGGGGTGGGAAGTAGATCATGCCCTGTATGGACCCAGTGTGGAGAATGGGGGCAGAAAACAGGCAGAGGAGGCACCACAGCATCCCTGTGGCCAGTTGTAGGGGCACACAACCATGAGGCACTGCAGTAGCTATAACTTCAGGACTGGGTTGTAAACCCAGGGGTCCATTGTAACTTCATTAAACAAGGACTACTTGTATTAGATTTCCAATCTATAGGAAT
Organism: Protobothrops mucrosquamatus; assembly: GCF_001527695.2. Taxonomy (NCBI): domain Eukaryota; kingdom Metazoa; phylum Chordata; class Lepidosauria; order Squamata; family Viperidae; genus Protobothrops; species Protobothrops mucrosquamatus. Next base: position 6,752 of record NW_015390658.1, on the reverse strand, counting down.
TGGGCAGCTGTACTGAATAAATAATTTACTTGGCCACCCATCTTGCAGACTCCAAATCTGGATTCTGGGTGGCTAGCACAGTAAAAATATCAATATAACAAAACAAAAAAAAACCCACAGGAAAGAAAAAACAGAAAAGCAAATAAGAGCCCATTACAGAAACCTTCCATTTGCAAAATTTGAATCTGTAATATTTGTGGAGTAAAATGTAGCATAAAATGGTGACAAATCATTTGACCCACAATAGAACAAACTATGTGAAAAATTGAAAAGTACAGGACTTGATTGGCTCATCACCCAGACCTCTGGCAAGGTTGAAAGTGACTATAGCCTCCTTTGGACAATATGGATTTTGTTCTTTTTTTATTTATATCTACCCAGTCCTGAAGACCTTTTGCTGTATTTGGGCTCATTTCTCCTTCAGATTAGGAGGAGAACTCTTTCATATCCCCAGTTCAGAAATCCCCACAATATATACCCGAAACCCCAAATCTAACTATCTGACTAGCTATTTATGACCAAGAAAGTTGTAAAGAATATCTGAGAACTTTGAATGTTTGCCCACTCTGAAATCTTTGAGTAAAAGCCTGAAGGGCAAAGTCTAAACTGCTGCTCCTATGTTTTTCAAACATTCATAAGAAGTAGGAGTTACTTTGTGCCCTTTTACTCTGGGAAAAAGCAGTTATAAACATTCTGTTTCTTTCCTTTTTGACTATATTTGATTAACCTACTATTATCCGCTATCATTCAAAGAAGCATGTGGTGCATCAAGCCCAACCTTGACGTGTCTAAAGCATTCCTTTCCATTTTTTATTCACCAAACACAATTTTTTCCCCATTCAGTATATGATTAATTTTGTTTGATTGAGTTCAGGGCTGAGCAGCGTGGTGGCCTAGTGGTAAAAGATGCTCTCCTCCCTCTCTGAAGGTTGAGAGTGCTATCTTAGGTAGCAGCAGATGCTTCTCTCCCAGGACGCAAAGAAAAAATATCTGTTGCGAACTCCGCATGGCGTCAGGAAGGGCATCTGGCCAGTAAATGCTCAGCTCCATCCACTTGCCCTGATTCTACCCTGAATTAAGGGATTACAGGGTCATAAAAAAGGGAACTTGTTTATTGGGATAAAGGTTATAATAAACAAACGCTTAAAACACATTTGTCTGTCATTTTCATCATACACGGTTTAAGTACAACAAAAAACAACCTGTAGTACATTTAAACACAATAAACAGATAATGGAGCAATCCTAGACTTGCTCCCACTGTTTAGCTCTATATATAATGAGTCAGGAGAACTTCCATTAGGCATGGGTGGGATATGTTTTTCAGAGATTTTCAGCGGTGCAGATCAAATATTGATAACCATGATGTAGAAGAGTATTCTGACAGCAGCCTGCATTTATGGATGCACTGGATCTAAGTTCTTTTATCTGTTGGGCTGCAAAATCAGGATGTTTGCACAGGATGGTTTGGAGAGAAAAGATAACCAAGGAAAGAAAATAGGCAGGTGCAAACACATGAACACACCTGGACAATATAAACCAAGAGGCTTTGAAAGTGGCAGAAATCTTNGAAGAGTATTCTGACAGCAGCCTGCATTTATGGATGCACTGGATCTAAGTTCTTTTATCTGTTGGGCTGCAAAATCAGGATGTTTGCACAGGATGGTTTGGAGAGAAAAGATAACCAAGGAAAGAAAATAGGCAGGTGCAAACACATGAACACACCTGGACAATATAAACCAAGAGGCTTTGAAAGTGGCAGAAATCTTCCCCTATAATTCCCCATCCACTCCCACACTGTGACATGTATATGTTTGAAGATAACGCAGTTTCTTTCCAATTATAGTTAGAGTTACAACTATAGATTTTGTGTAATTGCTACTATTAGCTTTATTTCTACTCTGATAGCCACAAATATATATATGATCTGCAAGCTCTAGTAATAAAAGTCAAGAAGCACAGAGGAAAAAAAAATAAGACCACGATTAAATATAAAGAAGTTCTAAACTAATAACAACCGGCACACAACTAGCCTTAGAATTGATAGTGAAGACTGCTGTGGATTAAGTCTGAAGAAGCTACTTGGATAAGCAATGAAACATTTCAAACCAACAAGAAAAGATGTCCAGTTTTTTAGGAAGATGGTGTATTACAAGAGGGACCGCCTCTGAATTAGGAGAATCCTGAGGGACTCTAGAATACAGAATTGTATCATTTGGATCTATGTCACTACCTGCTATCATATAGTTATTATCAGTTTCTCCAAATATTTTGTTAGGCTATTAGTGGAGAGATAATATACATTAACTAGTAGGAAGCTGCAATAGTTAAATTTAACTAATGCTGATAAGATATACTCTTCCATAGGCACAATTTGACACATCAGGTTTAAAGCTTTATGGAATATATTTGTAGCCCTTCACTAGATTACCCACAGATTCAGAGATGCCGATAAGGAAACTGAATGATCTCATCTAACTTAATATTCTCCCATATTCTGGTCTGCTGCCCAAACACCATATCACACTTGGATAACTGATAAGATTAGCATCCCTGTATGATGTTTTGCATTCTCAGGAAATGATTATAAATGGGCAGAGTGAAGTTGGGAGAGCTTTCATTTTATAATGTCATGTTTGCTAAGTCTCTGGAATCAGTGGACTTACAGGGACCTGCTTCATCAGAGATGATTTATTATATTTATGATGGGCAGCTAGGAAGGCTCCCTGTGAATCAGGGTATAGTATGCTGGATGGGGATTTCTGGGAGTTGAAGTCCACATATTGTAAAGCTTCCAGGTTTGAAAAACACTGGTCTAAAATGTTGGCAACTTCAACAGCTTCTTGTTTAAGATCTTCTGTTAAAGCCTTCGAATCCTATGCAAGTTCACATCATATTTCTGTCTTCTCCAATGTTCTATCATCTTATGCCTGCTCCACTAAATGTTCATTATAACCTGAGGTGGCTGATTGTTAGTAACCTTCACTTAATTGTAGTAATAAATAAATAAACCCTAAACACTGGTCCTCGTCTAGATAATTGTAGGTTGTCCATAAATTCTGCTCTGCTTCCTGATCCATCAAACTATTCCATTTCCTTTCCTTTCCTTTCCTTCTTGCCTTGCCTTATTGTTTTTAATTTGCTGATGCACTGTTACAAGATTACAAGATCTGACTTCACTTGCTTATCTTTTCTTTGGAACCATCTCCTGAAATGGTTGTGTTGCAGTTGTTTTTTTATTTCACCTGTGTAGGTTTGTTTTTGCTCTATTGGTGGAACAGTTTACAAAAACAAAAACTTTTTTTTTTTTGGCTGTATTTTCTGCCTCCCCCTCCCCTTCCCCAACCCATTCCTCTCCCTTCTCTGCACAAACAAATTGGTTTTGGTATCTTTTAGCCTTGAAAATGTCTGCTGACATGTTATCTCTGATGGATTAATCGAGTTATAAATACCTCTTCTACAATTCACTCCCACGGTCAAAGTTTTTCAAGATTGAGGAATAGGTAAATATAACCATGTTTAAAAACTCAAAAGGTGTGATTCAAAATGTCACTAAGAACTTTTTCATCCTAATCATTATCATTTTCAAAGCAGCTTATTTAAAACTTACCACAATTTCTTGCCTTTATTATGAGGGGCAGCAGAAAAGTTAATTACCGTACTGCTTGCTCTTTGGGCCTCTGTCCTTGTTAATTTCTGTCCTTATTAATTTCATTTGCAACAATAGTTATTGTTAATACACAGATATTTGTTTACAAGTTTGGAGTACTGGCTCCAAAGAAGGAGTGGATTGAAGAGAAAGAATTCTCTTAACTTCTGTTTCTTCTTTCTTCCAAATCTGCTTTAATGCATCCCCATCTCCCAGTTTGGACCATTGTTCTATTTTTCTCCAATATTCATTTATCTTTCTTGTAACTTTAATTGGATCTTTCTCAAAAAGAATATTAATTTGACCCATTTGCTAACTGAGCATAAAGTGAGATTGGTGTTTAGGCTGTTAGTAAACAGGTTTTACCCATTAAATCCAAATCAGAATCCAAACGGGGTGATATTGCCTTCCTCAGAAGTCTTCTAATTGACAGGGCTCTCATCATAAATGTTTCTGTGCAAATATTGTATACTCTCTAGTTACAAACCCCCTCAAAGCGTGATAGCTTTTCATTATCCCCATCTATCTCAGCATATATCAGATGACGGAAAAGTTGGAACACTTACTTGTTGGCTTTTGGTGAGATAGTTCCTCTTTTGAATGGTGTTAAGAGCAGCTGAAAGTTGTCTGCCCTTCCAATCTCTTCCTGAAATGTTTCTTTGGCTTGTTCTTAACTTTATTGCTTTTCTTTGTGTCCTGGTTATTTGTATTTTCCCCTCTTCATTCAGGGAGACTAATTCCTCCTGTATTTTACAGCAGTAAAAATAATAAGTGTGCTATCTCTATAATAAGCAGCAATGAGTCTACAGAAAGAGGCAACAAATAGATGAATGATAACAGCTAGTTTTCCCCAGGATTAAATAGACCTGATATGGAGCCTGAAAAAACAGTACACTTTATTTTTCAAAAGTTGCATCCAATTCAGAAAACATTCACTGCTATCTTTAAGCCAGTCCCATTAAGTGATAATTTGAAACTGATAGGAACAAAACTCTGCCTTGCAAATCAATGCTGCAGTAATGGTTTTATTGCGAAATGGAGAAATTGCTAGGACTCGGTTGACTTCTTGATTGCTAAAAGTCTGCCAATGCAGAGAATTTTCTCAAAACAACGCAACCCCGCAATTTAATCAAAGCCAAGATAACAAGCCAGGTTCACTTCACCAATAAGGCTATGAAATGTGAATATATAAAAGAGAGCAAGCTATTACCAACTTGGTGAAACGGTGAAGTACACAAGCACGGCCAACCTTTATCCTAAAACTCATATTATTGTTAATGATTCCAATCTATCGTGTTATAAAGCAACAAAGGAAGTCCATAGCAATTCTTAAAACAGGAAGACATCCCCAGTCCTAATGCTTCATACATAAATTCAAATTCCCTAGCAAAGCTAACTGCTATTGGCCGGGAAAGCAAGAAGTAGCAAATATAGGTAGTCCTCGACTTACGATCACAATTGAGCCAAAAAATTCTCTTGTTAAGTTTGTTAAGTGAATTTTGCCCCATTTTACGACCTTTCTTGCCTTAGTTGTTAAGTGAATAACTGCAGTTGAGAAGTTAGTAACCTGGTTGTTAAGTGAATCTGGCTTCCCCCATTGGCTTTGCTTGTCAGAAGGTTGCAAAACGTGATCACATGACTCAGGGACACAGCAACGGTCATAAATATGAAAGTTGCCAAGCGTCTGAATGTTGATCATATGATCACGGGGCTGCTGCAATGGCTGTAAGTGTGAAAACTGTTTCAGTGCCGTTTTTTTAGTGCCGTTGTAACTCTGAATGGTCACTAAATGAACTGTTGTAAGTCGAGGACTACCTGTAAGACGGAAGGTGGCAAAAATTATGTCTTCCAAACTTCAATGATGACAATGCAAAGTGGTTACCAAGCAGTCTTCAGTGTTGGATACGGTGAAGGTGTGTATGAAGATCAGCATTCACGCCTGATTTTGTTTGCACGCTTTCCTTTCTTCAGCCATTCCCCGAAAAAGAATCTGTATCAAAAAGAATTCACACCCAACCTATCAACTATTTTTAAAGGTAACTTACAGTAATTTGAAATAGTAAAACTCGCATAGACAGCCAAGGAGACTTCAGTTCCATGCCAGTGACTATGAGTAAAAAATGTACAGTTTAGTTGCCTTTGGGCTACAGCATCAAAAGAAAGCTGGAGCAAAAAAGTACTTTCTCCCACAAAAGAGGAAAGCAGCTGTTCCCTTTTTTATCAAAAGATGAGACCAGAATATTTAATTCATGCTTGAAATTTCTACCACAAGAGTCATTTTAATATTTTCATTTGATCTTCCTTTCTGCATTTGATTTCCTGTATTTAATACTGTCTTGGAAACAACAACAACAACAACAACAACAATAATAATAATAATAATAATAATAATAATAATAATAAAGTTGGAAGGGACCTTGGAGGTCATCTAGTCCAACCCCCAGCTCAGGCAGGAAACCCTATACCATTTTGGACAAACGGCTGTCCAGTCTCTTCTTAAAAACTTCCAGTGTTGGAGCATTCACCGCTTCTGGAGGCAGGTTGTTCCACTGATTAATTGTTCTCACTGTAAGGAAATTTCTCCTTAGTTCTAGGTTGCTTCTCTCCTTGATTAGTTTCCATCCATTGCTCCTTGTCCTGCCTTCAGGTGCTTTGGAAAATAGCTTGACTCCCTCTTCTTTGTGGCAGCCGCTAAGATATTGGAACACTGCTACCGTGTCCCCCCTCGTCCTTCTCTTCGTTTTGTGGGAAATGTTCAGCAGTATGTGATATTAAACATATAAGTACTATGTCAATGTTACTACTGGGAGTCCTCGACTTACAACAGTTCATTTAGTGACCGTTCAAAGTTACCACGGCACTGAAAAAAGTAATTTATGGCTTTTTTACACACTTACGGCCTTTGTAGCATCCCTAGGATCATGTGATCAAAATTCAGATGCTTGGCCATTGACTCAGAGTTATGACTGTTGCTGTGTCCCAAGTCACCCTGTGATCACCTTTTGCAACCTTTTGACAAGCAAAATGGGGACGCCAGATTCATTTAACAACCGTGTTACTAACTTTTATCAACTGCAATGATTCACTTAACAACTGGGGCAAGA
>NW_015390657.1:49142-53579 GCF_001527695.2 Protobothrops mucrosquamatus | reverse complement strand
GGTTGTGATTCCCACCCTCCCTTTGGTTTTTTGTTCCTTCCTTCCTTTCTTCCTTCCTTCCCTCCTTTTCTCCCTTTTTCATTATTTCCTTTCCTGTCCTTCCTGCTTCGCTCGACTCTCATGTCCGTTGTTCCACTTTTTCTCCTTCCTTCCCTTCTTTTTTCACTTTTCTTTTTCCTTCTTTCCTTCCTTCCTCCTTCTTTTTTCAGTCTTCCCTTTCTCTTACTTTTTCCTTCCTACTTCTCTCCATTCTCATCTCCATCCTTCCTTCCCTCCCTCCCTCCTCCCTCCCTCCTCCCTTTTCTCACTTCCATCTCCTTCCTTCCTTCCTTCCTTCCTTCCTTCCTTCCTTCCTTCCTTCCTTCCTTCCTTCTTAGCTTCCTTCCTTCCTTCTTTCCTCCCTCCCTCCCTCCCTCCTTTTTTCATTCTTCCCTTTCCTCTTTCTTTTTCCTTCCTATTTCTCTCCACTCTCATCTCCTTCCTTCCCTCCCTCCCTCCCTCCCTCCTGTCATTTTGCAACCCCCAAGAAGTCCCCTATCATGGTCCCCTAGCCATGATTCCTTGTTTGCTTGTTCTTGCCCTTTCTCTTTCTTCCCAAATGGGCACCTCGATTGTGATTCCCACCCTCCCTTTTGCCTTTCCTTAATTCTTAATTTTCCTTTATTTCTGTTTACATTAGGGGTGTCAAAACTCAATTTCACTGAGGGCCGCATCAGCATTGCGGTTGCCCTCGGGGAACGGGGCGGGTGGGTGCAGCCTACTGGGTGGGCGTGGATGGAGTGGGTGTGGCCTACTGGGTGGGCGTGGTTTTGGCAGGCAGCGGGGCGCTCTCCTCACAGCGCCGAGAGGTTGAGCCGGGCGTTGCGAAGCTCGCCAGCTTTGCGCCATGCTGCCTGCTGAAACTGGGCAGGCTGGGGGCTGGGCAGCATTGCACTTCTCGTCAGATTCGCGCCACCCGGCTCAGCTCTTGGCGCTGTGAGGAGAGCGCCCCGCTGCCTGCTGAAACCGGGCAGGCTGGGGGCTGGGCAGCCTCGCGTTTCTTTTTGGATTTGCGCCGCCCAGCTCAGCCTCTTGGTGCTGTGAGGAGAGCGCCCCACTGCCTGCCGAAACCCGTCCCCCGGAGCCCATCAAGCCGGATAGGTGAAGTAGGCGAGGGCCATTTGCTGGCCACTTCCAGGTGACGGTGCATTTCTTCATTCCTCACAAAGGGTGACACCTCTCCAACATGCATCCAGGGGGCGGGACCGACGCGGCAGGGGCTGGTTCCTCGCTGATTCCGGACGGCCTTGTGGAGCTAAGACTGAATGTGTTTCAGCATAGATGGCCACCACAAAATTGTACATTGGCTCCCAGCTGGCCTGGGCCAGGGCCAAGGCAGCAGGGGCCGTTCCCTCACTGTTTCCAAGATGGCTTCGCGGGCCGCATGAAACCACTTCGCGGGCCACATCCGGCCCCCGGGCCTTGTGTTTGACATGTCTGGTTTACATCAATCGCAGGGATTATTTAGTGCAGGGCTTTTCAACCAGTGGTACGGGTACTACCTGTGGTACATTGGCACCTAGCAGGTGGTACGCGAGCATCCTAGAAAAGTGGTAGCGGGGGAGGGGAATGAGCTGAACCGGTGGCAGCACCGCACAAGCCTGAGCGAGAGACGGCTGGAGCTGCAGGGCTGTCAGGGCTCAGCGGAAGCGCCAGGATCAGCGCCAGGCTCCAGCTGGAGCTTGGAGCTGATCCTGGTGCTTCTGCTGAGCCCAGAAGCGCCGATCAGCTGGAATGTTGCAGCCTCTCCAGGGTCTTGTGATTTACATTCAGATGCTTGGCAACTGATTCATATTTATGACGGTCACAGTGTCCCAGGGTCATGTGAAGTGACCAAAACCTGCTGCAACCACCCAGCAGATGGGGGAATAAAAACCAAACACCCCCCACTCCACCCCCGCTGCCAATCCTCAACAGAAACACTCACAACAATGGAAACCTCGGACAGGAGGAAGAGCGCCTCTGGGTGGGCAGGCAGGTGTCTTGCTCGGCTGTGCCTTGGGGGGCACTTTTTTCAGTGCCATTGTAACTTCGAACAGTCACTAAGCGAACTGTTGTAAGTCGAGGACTACCTGTACTTTATGACTTTTTCCTTTTTTTTTTGGTCATCAAGTTTTTGACACCTTGCTAGGTGACTGGTGGTACTCAGATGTTGCCATATCCTAAAAGTGGTACAATGGGTGAAAAGGTTAAAAAGCCCTGATTTAGTGGAAGGAGCAGAGAGCAAATAAATGCCGGAGGAAAACCACATGTCCTTGGGGTGCAACGGTTGTAAGGGTGAAAATTGTCACAAGTCATTTTTTTCAGTGCTGTTGCAACTTCGAATGGTCACTAAATGAAACGGTTGTAAATTGAGGAGCACTTGTTCTTTACAGCTAAAATATCCTTAAAAATTCCAGGGTGGCTGTCAACGATGGAGGCATTTGTACATCCGAACTTGGTAGATTTTGAAAAAATATGGGCACATAGAGATATTCTAAATATTGATGGGAATTTAAAATCTAAGCAAGAACTGGAAAATCGGGATCAATCTGTCATGGTGGGCATATTTACAGATACAAAATAGATATGAAAAAGACGTGAAACTATGGATTCTATAAAGATCAAACTGTATTTGATAAGATTTTGTTAACCTCAGATGAGAAATTGATTAAGAAAATGTATAATTTTTAGTTAATTTTGGAAATGGAAAGGGAACAAGTTAAAGAAACAATGATAAGATGGGCAAAAAACTTTGGCTGCAATATAGAATTAGAAAAGTGGCAAAAGCTATGGGAGAGAAATGACAAATTAACAATGTCAACTTTGTATAAAGACAACTTATATAAAATACTTTATAGATGGCACTTTTCCACCAGCAAGATTAGCAAAAAATGTTTAAAAGTATGTCAGATAGATGCTGGAAATGTAAGCACAACTCAGGCACGTACTATCACATTTGGTGGACATGTGGCAAACTAAAGCTTATTGGAAAAAGATACATGCTTGGTTAGAAAAAAATATGAGGTGAACATGTTGATTTTAAACCTGAACTTTTCTTACTAGGTATCATGCCTGAAAAGATCAATAAGCAAAGTCTATATTTGATTTTACACGTCACCACAGCAGCGAGAATCATCTTTGCGCAATATTGGAAGAACGAAGAAATAACCAGAAAAATATTGGAATGCGCAGAGGTGGACAGATTAACTATGAGACTGAAAGACAAAGAAGACACAGACTACTAGCAAACTTGGGACTTGTTTTATTGTTGGTTAGAGGAAAGAATGAAGGATTCGGAATTGAATATGTATTAGCATAGCTGAGCTCAGACAGCTCGTGGGTTGAAAAATTAACATATGTATGTAAAAGAAAACCAATAAACTCTTTATGAAGTCCAACCGTCTTAAGGCATACCAGCTGAGCAGGTTGGAAAAAGACCCGTCCTGAAGCTTTAGCAGGGACACAGTTGGGATCCGTTGAGGGAAGTTGCAACTTGGCCATTCAAACTTTTCGGGAAAGCGCAGACAACATCCTGCTTGGAGAACAAATCAACGTCGCCTCCCTGGACCCAGTTTAAGAGAGCGTGCATGCGGCAGTCACACGCCCATGGGTTTCCGGAAAGATCAAGAGTGAAATCGGAAGACACGTTGACGAATGAAGGCTCCAGGGCGGTGATTTCGTTGGCGGAGAGATCCAATCGTCCCAGACGGTTCAATGGCTGGAAGAGCCCAACTGGAACGTGAGTCAGGCTGCAGTTCCTCAGGGAGAGCACCCACAGCCCGGAATTCCTGTGGAAAGTATTGGGGGCGATGGACCGGATTGGGTTATTCTTCAGGTTTAAAACATTTAAATAGGGAAGGCCTTTGAACAACTTTGGAGACAGACAATGGAGGAGATTGGAGGACAGGTCCAGAGAGAGGAGCATCGTCAGCTTCTGGAAGATGGAACCTGGGATCTCCTTCAGCTCATTGTGGTCGAGGTACAAGAACTTGAGGTCCTCCAAGGTTTCGAACCAGGAGGGGTCCAATTCAGCTAGCTGGTTTTTACTGAGGGATAAATAGGCCAGGCTAATTGCGTGGGTGAAGATCTCCGGAGGCAGATCTTTTAGGAGATTTCTGGAGAGATCCAGGGTGTGCAGTTGGGGGAGGTTACGGAAGAGGCCACTCGGAAGGGTCTTCAGCTGGTTGTCCGACAGATGAAGCCCCTGTAAGTTTGGAAGACCCTGGAGGGCCTCCGAACCAAGGCTAGAGAGCTGGGTGAACTGAACGTAGACCGTCTGGGTATCATTGGGGAAGCCGGTGGGAAATTCACGGAGAGAGGAAGAGTTGCAGACCACTCTTTTTTCTGAAGGAGGAAGAGGCAGGCAGTGAGGGAGCTGCTTGGCGAAGCTGCTGAGGGACATCACAAGGCAGGCAA
>NW_015390657.1:44947-48483 GCF_001527695.2 Protobothrops mucrosquamatus | reverse complement strand
GGGTGCCTTACCTCCCTTGGGCTGGGCCAGCTGGTGGTCGGCCTGCTCCATCTCTGCCGCTTGCCAGCTACGCCTCAGCCGGCGCAGGGGGCGGAACCACACATGCGCGGCGCTCCCAGGCTGGGAAATTCCTCGACTTACGACCGGTTGGGTAGTCCTCGACGTATGACCGGTTTAGTCCTCGACTTACGACCGGTTTAGTCCTCGACTTACAACCGGTTTAGTCCTCGACTTACGACCGGTTGGGGTCGCGGCATTAAAAAGGTTGAGAACCACTGTTCTAGAGTCTCAACATCTTTTTTACATCACGGTGACCAAAACTGGATGCAGTATTCCAAGTGTGGCCTTACCAAGGCCTTGTAAAGTGGTATTAACACTTCACGTCATCTTGATTCTATCCCTCTGTTAATGCAGCCCAGCACTGTGTTGGCTTTTTGGCAACTGCAGCACACTGTTCAGTTCCACCCTCATCAACCTATTGCTCAATCCAGCTAAAAGCTCTCCTGAAATATCTGCTGCCCTTCCTGGCTGGGTTATTTCCAAATTTATAAGGGGCTCAGATTAGAAGAAGGTCAGACTGGGCTGAAAAGGTTATCCAACTCTTTTCCTTCCTTTTCTTCTTCCTTCCGTTCTTCTTTTGCCCTTCCTTTCTTCCTTTCTTCCTTCTCTTCCTTCCTTCCTCCCTCCCTCCTTTCCTTCCTTGCTTCCTTTTTTCCTTCCTTCCTTCCTCCCTCCCTCCCTCCCTCCCTTGCTTCCTTTTTTCCTTCCTTCCTTCCTTCCTCCCTCTCTCCCTTCCACCCCTTCTCCTCCCTTCCCTTCCCTTGACCTCCCTCTATATTTCCCACCCAACATTTCTGTTTGTCAATTAGAAAATCTTATGGATTAGGAATTTGGATGAAGGGAAATCAAATCAATGCCGCCTTTTGCAGATGGGATTCAGCCCCCTTGATTGTGATTCTCACCCTCCCTTTGGCTTTTCCTTCCTTCCTTCCTTCCTTCCTTCCTTCCTTCCTTCCTTCCTTCCTTCCTTCCTTCCTTCCTTCCTTCCTTCCTCCCTCCCTCCCTCCCTCCCTCCCTTTCCTTCCTTCCTTCCCACCTCCCTCCCTCCCTCCCTTCCTTCCCTCTCTCCCTGCCTTCCTTCTTCCTCCCTTTGTTTTCTCACTTCCATCTCCTTCCTTCCTTCCCTCCCTTTCTCCCTTTTTCATTATTTCCTTTCCTGTCCTTCCTTCCTGCTTCGCTCCACTCTCATCTCTGTTGTTCCACTTTTTCTCCTTCCTTCCCTTCTTTTTTCACTTTTTTCCTTCCTTCTTTCCTTCCTTCCTCCCTTCTTCTTTTTTCATTCTTGCCTTTCTTTCTTTTTCCTTCCTACTTCTTTCCACTCTCATCTCCTTCCTTCCTCCTTCCTTCCTTTTCTTCCATCTCCTTTTTTCCTTCCTTCCTTCCTTCCCTCCCTTTCTCCCTTTTTCATTATTTCATTTCCTGTCTTTCTCCTTCCTTCCTGCTTCGGTCCACTCTCATCTCTGTTGTTCCACTTTTTCTCCTTCCTTCCCTTCTTCTCTTTTGACTTTTTCCTTCTTTCCATCCTTCCTCCCTCCCTCTCTCCTTTTTCATTCTTCCCTTTCCTCTTTCTTTTTTCTCCCTACTTCTCTCCATTCTCATCTCCTTCCTTCCTTTTCTCTTTCATTTCCTTCCTTCCTTCCTTTCTTCCTTCCCTCCCTCCCTCCTGTCATTTTGCACCCCCCCCAAAAGTCCCCTACTGTGGTCCCTTAGCCATGATTCCTTGTTTGCTTGTTTTTGCCCTTTCTCTTTCTTCCCAAATGGGCACCTCTGTAGGAAACATGCTTGTTTGGGGTCCGACATTTCTATTTCTCAATTCAAGACTCTTAAGGACTAGACATTTGGAAGAAGGAGAATCAAACCGGTGTTGCCTTTTGCAGACCAGATCCAGCCTTCTGGGCAGTGATTCCCAGCCTCCCCTTTGCCCCCAGTTTTTGCCAAATGCACCAACATTCAGCTTGTGCAAGGAAAGCCAAAAAGTCTGCACTTACCTGTATCTTTCGCAAAACCGCAGGTCTGCCAGGGTCTCTCTCTCTCTCTCTCTGGAATGCCGTATTCAGCAGGACCTGTCTTATATATCTTTGCCAGGAGGAGCTTCCTGTCCTCAAAATCTTCTCAAAAACATTACTAAAAATTCCCCTGCTCCAATTGCGTTGTGGCGAGAAAAAAACTTGGCTGAACTTTCATGCAGCGCTCAACCTCTGCTCAAAGGCCAGGTAAATGTTGACTTTTCTTTTACGTGAAGTGCTTTCCCAAAAAGACGATTTCTCTGCAATTTTGAAACGATTTCTTCATCTCTTTTGGAAAACAGCCTGGAAAAAACTGGAAAAACAAACAAGCAAAGAAAACCTAGGCCCCAGCTTGCTCCTATTTCCAACTGACAAAAGCACATCATGGAGAAATGGGTGACTTTTTGTGGGGGTTTCCCCCCCAAAAAAAAGGATTAATGGATGGGTACCAAAATTGGGAAAGGAGTCCGACAAGGCTGTATTCTGTCGCCCTGCCTATTTAACATGTATGCAGAGCACATCATGAGAAAGGCAGGGCTAGATGATTCAAAAGTTGGAATTAAGATTGCCGGGAGAAATATCCACAACCTAAGATATGCAGATGATACCACTCTAATGGCAGAAAGTGAAGAGGAACTAAAGAGCCTCTTGATGCGGGTGAAGAAGGAGAGTGTAAAAGTTGGCTTGAAACTCAACATTAAGAAAACCAAAATCATGGCATCCGGCCCTCTCAATTCCTGGCAAATAGATGGGGAAGAAATGGAGGTAGTGACTGATTTTATCTTCCTGGGCTCCAAGATCACCGCAGATGGAGACTGCAGCCAAGAAATTAAAAGACACTTGCTCCTGGGGCAAAAAGCTATGGCAAATCTAGACAGCATGCTAAAAAGACCGAGTGGCTGTGGCTACCGGCGCCTCGGCATAGTCAGCTGATTCCATCGCTGACTATAGGGGGCGAAACTTTGGCCCCCTCGGATAGGGTGCGCAATCTGGGTGTCCTCCTGGATTCACGGCTGACACTGGATGATCAGTTGGCGGCCGTGACCAGGGGGGCGTTTTATCAGGTCCTCCTGATTCACCAGTTGCGGCCTTTTCTGGACCGGGACGCCTTGCGCACAGTCACTCATGCTCTGGTCACCTCCCGCCTGGACTACTGTAATGCTCTCTACATGGGGCTTCCCTTGAGGAGCACCCGGAGGCTCCAGCTAGTCCAAAATGCGGCCGCGCGGGCGGTGTTGGGAGGGACTCGTCGCTCCCATGTAACACCGCTCCTGCGCGAGCTGCATTGGCTGCCGGTGGCCTTCCGGGTGCGCTTCAAGGTGCTGACTATCATCTTTAAGGCGCTCCATGGCAGCGGACCGGGATACCTTCGAGACCGCCTTCTGCCACAGATTACCTCCCATCGGCCTGTACGCTCCCACAGGGTGGGTCTCCTCAGGGTGCCGTCGGCCAGACAGTGCCGGCTGGCGA
>NW_015390657.1:40622-42543 GCF_001527695.2 Protobothrops mucrosquamatus | reverse complement strand
ATCAATCTGTCATGGCGGGCATATTTACAGATGCAAAATAGATACAAAAATGACATGAAAATGTATGGATTCTATAAAGATCAAACTGTATTTGATAAGATTTTGTTAACCTCAGATGAGAAATTGATTAAGAAAATGTATAATTTTTTGTTAATTTTGGAAATGGAAAGTGAACAAGTGGAAGAAACAATGATAAGAAGGGCGAAAAACTTTGGCTACAGTATAGAACTAGAAAAGTGGCAAAAGCTATGGGAGAGAAATGACAAATTAACAATGTCAACTTCGTATAAAGACAACTTATATAAAATACTTTATAGATGACACTTGTCCACCAGCAAGATTAGCAAAAAATGTTTAAAAATATGTCAGATAGATGCTGGAAATGTAAACACAATGCAGGCACGTACTAGATGCTGGAAATGTAAGCACAACTCAGGCAGGTACTGTTACATTTGATGGAGATGTGGGAAACTAAGGCTTATTGGAAAAAGATATATGCTTGGTTAGAGAAAACATGAGATGAACATGTTGATTTTAAACCTGAACTTTTCTTATTAGGTATAATGCTTGAAAAGATTAATAAGCAAATAAGCTATTGCATTTAAACTTCCCAGTGCTTGCTATAACTGTGAGTGGGGAGGGGATTCAGGTCTAAAAGCTGCCGGTGTCATGTGTCTGATTAACGAAACACTTAAAAGGACTTTCAGGCATATTTTTTCCTAAAAGCATTTATTAAGGTTACAGAGACGTCAGTACAGCATGGTAGAAATGCTTAGGTCTGGCTTCTCTTCCGTTAGGCATATACATTCTAAGTATTCCCCCCCCTTATTTTGGGGTCATGGTTCACATCTTCCAATCAACTTGGAAGATGTGATTTACTTCCGGTTTCTTTTTCCCTGGGCTATCCTTATTCTCCTCCCTTTTTCCCCTGTTACCTGATTTAACTATAAAAATACCAGACAGTTCTGCATATTGTCAAAGCAAGAATATACAGTATTTGCAGTGTTGACAGCCGGGGCCTTGCTGATTGGATCTATTGCATTTAAACTTCCCGGTGCTTGCTATAACTGTGAGTGGGAAGCGGATTCTGCTTTAAAAGCTGCTGGGGCCTTGCTGATTGGATCTATTGCATTTAAACTTCCCAGTGCTTGCTATAACTGTGAGTGGGAAGCGGATTCTGCTCTAAAAGCAGCCCACGCGCCTAATGGCGCGCGAATTATATAACCAAAAATCAAACAGCAGCAGTACATTCAAAGCAAGTGCGTCTGTGATTCCTTGTATCTAAGAATGTCAGGCATAGTTCAGCGCAACACTTGTTTTGCAGCTGTCTTTCGCAGTACCCTTTTCAATCATGGAAACTGTCCTATCTGTAAACAAATCACTTGTCTACAAGGACAGATTACTTATCTAGGGTCTGTAATCTCTGTTCTTCAGGCAGAAATTAGGTGTCCAGTTTAGCCCTTCACTGAGCCTCCAAGCTATCAGCCCCCTCTACCACAAAGATCCTGCAGGAGAAGGGCAGTGTGGAGAACCGTGGGACCTGGCAGGGTGAGAGCTGTGAACCATAAACACAAAGCTTTTGCTGTGTCCCTGCACAACAGATACAGTGCCCTTGCTGACCTTAATAGGGACATTAAGGAGACAGGTAAAGGTATTTGTGATGACAACTCAAATAAGCAGGGGATCTTGGTCCGAGATGAAGAACTTGTTCTCGACAGGGAGAAGTGCGAATCAGGTATTACACATCAGTCATGCAAGAACAGAAAGGCATCCAAAAAGAGAAGCCACCTTCTGGTTGGTGGTTCAATTATAAGGGATGTAAATTTAGGAAAGGACACAGAGGTTTTGAATGAGGTCAGGTGTCTTCCAAGTGCTACTGCCAGTAGGGACAAGAAGCGTATTTGTAAAATAATCAAGAATG
>NW_015390657.1:31248-40118 GCF_001527695.2 Protobothrops mucrosquamatus | reverse complement strand
GTCCCCGGCAATCTAAAAATTATAGGGCTATCAGTGCATGTAACATAGATGTGTGTGTGGACAAGAACATCAACCTTGCTGTCAAGCAAAATCAAGCTCTTAATAGCGAGTGCCACACAAAGTGCACTAACCAAATAGGTGGTAAGACATTAGGGGAACTCAGGCACCACACAGGTTATGTAGGAAGTAAACACAGGGTCAGTCATAAAGGACTCTAATGTCTATACACAAATGCACAGAGTATGAACAGCAAACAGGGTGAACTAGAAATTCAGGTTAATGAGGGCAGATATGATATTGTTGCCATAACGGAAACATGGTGGAATGAAACCCACAAATGGAACACACAGCTAGAGGGATTTAAATTATTTAAAAGAAACAGACCAAATAAAAGAGGAGGTGGAGTTGCTCTTTATATAAGAAATAACTACATCTCTATAGAAATAGAGCACAACAATGATGAAAACTGTCCTGAATGCATATGGGTCAATATAAAAGGGTGGGGGGGGGAAACGACATTGCCATAGGTGTATACTATAGGCTACCCAACCAAACAGAGGAAATAGATGAACTTTTTGCTAGTCAGCTAACTAAGGTATGTAGGAAGCACATCACAATAGTAATGGGGGACTTCAACTACTCTGACATCAACTGGGAGACAAACTCTGCACCAAGTGGAAGATCAAACAGATTCCTGACAAACCTAGCAGACAACTTTATCTCCCAAAAAGTAGAGAAGGAAACTAGGGGATTAGCCATCTTGGACCTAATTCTCACTAACAGAGATGAAATGATAGAAGGTGTTGAAGCCATAGGAACCTTGGGAGGAAGTGATCATACAATATTGGAATTCAACATTATGGAAGCACAAGCAATAGAACACAGTCAAACTAGAGCAGCGGTTCTCAACCTATGGGTCGCGACCCCATTTGGGGTCGATCGACCATTTCACGGGGGTCACCAAGCAAGGCTGTCCGCCATTTTTTTCCCCTTTTCCGGTGGGTGCCTTACCTCCCTTGAGCTGGGCCAGCTGGTGGTCAGCCTGCTCCGTCTCTCCCGCTTTCCAGCTACGCCTTGGCCGGCGCAGGGGGCGGAACCACGCATGCGCGGCGCTCCCGGGCAGGGAAAGTCCTCGACTTATGACCGGTTGGGTAGTCCTCGACTTACGACCGGTTTAGTCCTCGACTTACGACCGGTTTAGTCCTCGACTTATGACCGGTTTAGTCCTTGACGTACGACCGGTTTAGTCCTTGACTTACGACCGGTTGGGGGTTGCGGCATTAAAAAGGTTGAGAACCACTGAACTAGAGTCTTGGACTTCAAGAGAGCCAATTTCAATAACCTTAGAGAGGGTTTGGGAAGGATTTCATGGATGAGAATCCTCCGGGGAAAACAACTCAAGAGGCTTGGGAAATTTTGAAAAGTGAGATAATAAAGGCCCAGTCTAGCACAATACCAACAAAGAGGAAAAATAACAGCTCTCAAAAGAAACCAGCATGGCTGCACAAAGAACTCTCTGATCAATTGAAAGATAAAAAGGACAAGTATAGAAAGTGGAAAGAGGGACACATACCTAAGTCAGAATCCAACAAATAGCCCGAGCTTGCAAAGACGAAGTGAGGAAAGCTAAGGCTCAAAATGAACTAAGGCTTGCAACCAAAGTCAAAAATAACAAAAAAAAGCTTCTTTCAACATGTAAAAAACAAGAAAAAAGTGAAGGAAACGATTGGTCCATTAGTGGGTGAAAGTGGCAAGAAGGTGACAAGCAACAGGGAGAAAGCAGAACTATTTAACTCGTTTTTCGCATCTGTCTTTACACAAAGGGAAAAAACAGACCAACCTATCGAAAACAGTGCCATAAAAAACAAAATAGAAATACAAGTTAAGATAGGCAAGAAAATGGTAAGTGAACACCTGTCCAGCCTAGACGAGTTCAAATCACCAGGATCAGATGGATTACACCCCAATATTCTCAAGGAACTGGCAGATGTGATCTCGGAACCACTGAACTATATTTTTCAAAGATCTTGGAGCACTGGGGAAATACCAGAGGACTGGAAAAGAGCTGATGTAGTTCCTATTAAGTCCTTGGGTTGACAATAACTGAGAGACAGACATGCTGTTAACAGGAACCTTCTTTATTCGTCCTCCGAGCTTCTCAGACACTGACCGAGGCACACAGACCTCTCTCCTCGCTCTTACAGCAACAACAAACTGTCCAGGTAAACTTGTTACTTCCTCCCGCGTGCTTGGTGCCTTGTGCATGCACGCAGGCTGGCGCCGGTTTGTCTGGCCCCGGGCAGCTTTCAGCAGCCCGTTGCCATGACAACGTCCAAGCCTGCTGCCGCAGGCCCAGGACACAACACCCCTTCACCCCTGGATAAAACTTGCCCACAACATGCACAAACGAGTAGACATGTCCTCAACCTCTGATGGAACGTAGTGTCTTAGACATTCATATACATAAATACATATGTGGATTCTTCACATAGCCTGAGCACCTTAATGGTACCATGCTCTCATTTTGGAATAATGCGCCACACTACCCACACATTACTAGCAGGTTGACAACAACCTTACAAACTCCTCCAGGTATTGTAGAGGCCGTTTGTTACGTTGCGACCTCCTCAGACCCGGGGAACACCCTTGGCTCCCTTGCGTACAAGGTGTGGCTGGGCTGACCCTTCTTTGATACCCTGGTGATCCTGGTGACCTGTCTTCAGTTGCCTGGCCTGCTTGCTTGCCCACCGGGCTACACAGACCAGGACTTTGCTCCCTGCCACATCGTGGCGATCTGTCTACAGCCATACTACCAGGACCCTCTGTCATTGGCTTTTTTAGTGTATCCACACCCAACCACCCTTGGGCCTGTGCTGTATGAACCAGAGTCATGATTCGCCTCTCTGGCTACTTCCCTCTGTGTAGACTTCCTTCTGGGAGCAATTGCAGCATTTGACCAGTTCCTTTGAGTATGTGCCAGCTCTCTTGTACAATTTGAGTTGTGAGAACGCTCCCTGTTAATCTCCCTGTCTGGAGTACTGATTTGTGTTTGTGGACTGTTGGGATACCCCCTGGGTGACTCCCTGGCTGGAGTATGTAATGAGTGCTGTACTGGTTGATGTTCCCATGAACTCCCATTTGGCACACTTGCGGAACCCTGAGACAGACCTTTCCTTGGTCCCTCCTGGTCCCCCTCCCCCCCAGAGAACACTCTGGCACAGGAGAAGAAGAGTCTAGTCTGTTCCTCAGCTGGTCAATATGCCGCCTCAGGATGCGGCCGCCCTCCACCGAAACCTCATAAGACAGAGGCCTAGTAACCTTGCGGACGATCGCAGGAATCCATGGATGACCAGGATCATAATTCCGGGTCCAAACCGGAGTGCCCACAGTCAAACACCGTGGTGTCCGTGGTTGGGATTCCAAGGGTGCCAACCTATCAGGATGCAACCTGTCCAGTTTAGTGGTCAGTCTGCGACCCCAGCGGAGTTCTGCTGGGCTTTTCCCAGTAGCGACTGAAGGTGTGGTGCGGTGCGCAAGAAGAAAATCAGCCAACCTGTGGTGCCAATCCCCGTAAGTCAGCTTCTTCAGGGCATCCTTGGTGACGCGCACCATTCTTTCAGCCATGCCATTGGTGGAAGGGTGGAAAGATGCCAATGTCGCATGCCGGATCAAGTTGGCTTGAAGGAAAGCCTGGAACTCCGCCGACGTGAACTGTGGGCCATTATCTGAAACTAAGACATCTGGCAACCCGTGAGCAGCAAAAATTCCTCGCAACACCTGGATGGTCCTGGCAGTAGTAGTGGACGAGACAGGCACAACTTCTAGCCACTTTGAATGGCTATCCACAAGCACCAAGAAGAATTGCCCCTGAAACGGCCCAGCATAGTCTACGTGTACACGTGACCATGGCATGAGTGTTTCCTCCCACCTGTGTACTGGGGCCTGTGGCATCTCTGGCCATGAACATTGGCAAGGGTGACACCCATGCACATGGGCCTCAATGTCCCTGTCTAGTCCCGGCCACCAAAGGTGGCTGCGTGCTAGCGCCTTCATCCGGACTATGCCAGGATGGCCCTCATGGAGAGAAGACAAGATCCTTGACCTCAACGAGGTAGGAATCACCACCCTGCTGCCCCACAGCAAGCAACTCTTAAAGGTGGATAACATGCCTTTTTAGCCAGAAACACTGGAACTCAGGACCAGGACTTCTGTCAGGCCAACCCGATAGAACCCAGGAGAGCACACGATGAAGTGTGGCATCAGTGGCGGTTTCAGCCGCCACATCCCTCGCGTTAAGTGGAGATTCCGGCAGCTCCTGAATGGACAGAAGATTAATGGCAGGAGCGGGGTCAGCCTCAACAGTTGGCAGAGGAAGTCTACTGAGACCATCTGCATGGCCCATTTCCTTACCAGGTTTGTGAATTAGAGAATAGTCATAGGCTGACAAAAAAATAGACCACCTTAACATTCTAGGGGATATAATCTGGGGAGTTTGTTTACTGGTGGTAAACAATCCCAATAGCGGTTTATGGTCAGTGTAGACCGTGAAGTGCCTGCCATATACGAAATCATGGAATTTTTTAACACCTGCTACTATTGCCAATGCTTCTCTGTCTATTTGAGCGTAATTGCGCTCAGCAGAAGACAGGGTCCTGGAATAGTAAGCAACAGGAACCTGAGTTCCATCCGCTCTCAAATGGCTGAGAACAGCACCTACCCCATAAGGAGAAGCATCACAGGCGATGCATACAGGCAGTTTCTCGTTGAAATGAGCAAGTACATCATGAGATGTAAGCAAGGCCTTGACCTCATTGAAACTCCGTTCATGGACCTTGGTCCACTGCCAGACTGCTTGCTTGTCTAACAGCCTATGTAAAGGCTCAGCCACAGCAGCCTTGTGAGGTAGGAAAGCATTGTAAAAATTAAGAAGGCCTAGAAAAGCCTGCAGTTCACCCTTTGACTTAGGGCGAGGAGCCTGCTGTATGGCCTTCAACTTAGACTCCGCAGGATGAATGCCTTGGGCATCTATCCTGAATCCCAAAAAATCTGTAGAAGTAACCCCTATTTTACACTTGTTCTTTTTTAGCTTTAAACCTGCTCTTCTGAAGCGCAGCAGCACAGCCCTCAATCTTTCTGCTAGATTTTGCATGGATTCTCCAGCAATGAGAACATCATCGAAATAAGGGCAGACCCCAGGAATGCCCCTCAGTGTGCTCTCCATAACGCTTTGGAATATGCCTGGTGCGACATTCACCCCAAATTGTAGTCTTTTCACTCTGAATGCACCCCTGTGCATTACAATAGTCTGTGCCTCAGCAGCTGCTTTATCAACAGGTAACTGTTGATATGCCTGAGCCAAGTCAAGCTTTGCAAAAATCTTTCCTCCCTTAAGTGAAGCCAGAATGTGGCTGACTACTGGGACGGGGTATGCGTGCTGTTGTAATGCCTTATTTATAGTGCACTTATAATCAGCACATATACGGATGTCTCCATTAGCATTAAGAGGCGTGACTATGGGGGTCTCCCATGGACTTGAATCCACAGGCTCTAAGATGCCCTGCTGGATCAACTTATCCAACTCAGCATCAATTTTTCCTTTTAGAGCAAATGGCACTCTTCTAGCCTTTACCCTAATGGGTGTGATATTGGGGTCAAGCCTCAATGAAACTGGAGGCCCCTTGTATGATCCTAGCTCTGAACTAAACACATCTGCAAACTCCTCGCAGACTCCTGCTAGGTTCATTGTTTGCAAACTGTGCAACCCTGTGACCTGAATTCCCAAGGCCTCAAACCAATCGAGTCCTATAAGACTCGTTCTGTCACCCCCAACAACCAGTACATCCAGGGGACCCTCAAAACTCTTGTGTTGTACCTTAAGGGTGGCCTCCCCCTTTACACACACTTTAGAGTTTTGGAAGATTATATTGGAAGGCCTCAGTTTCACCTGAAACCCACTGCTATTGCAGATCTTCCTGAATGTAGGCAGAGAGATAATTGAAAGAGCGGATCCAGTGTCCAGCTCCATGACTAAGGGAACTCCTTGCAGTCTCACCTTAAGAGACAGCTTCTTTTTGAGTGGCTTGTGTGTACCTGTTCTGCAAACACTTCTGCTTGACTCGCAGAAACCCACCCTGTTTTGGCTAGGGACGTTAGTACCTTTCAGGTGCAATTCTTCTCGATGTTGTACCTTCTGTTGTCCAAGGCAAACAGCTGCTATGTGGCCTTTCCTTCCACATGCTCTGCAGACAGCTGAACGAAACTTGCAGTCGGCCCTCTTGTGGCGACCTCCACACCTGAAGCATTTGGGCCCTGTTGAAGCTTTGTCTTTGCTTCCTTTTTTCTTCCCTTCTGTAGATGGGAAAAGATGATCCACCTCTTCTTCAGGATCTTCCTCAGCGTCTTCGTGCGCTTCTTCCAGGTGCACAGAAGCTTCTTCTGCACCGTTCTTATTAGGCCGCATGTGCCTGACTGCCCCGCCTGCCGCCTCCTCAGCCGTGACCTCTCTCACAGCATCTTGGAATGATAAGTCTTTCTTTGCAAAAAGTTTTTGTTGTAGGCCTCTGTTCCTTAGCCCACACACAAAACGGTCCCTGAGCCTCTCTTCTAAATCCTTAAAGTCACAGGGTTTGGCTGCTCTTCTCAGTGCTGCAAGGAATTCTTTAGCTGATTCCCCTGCTTTCTGATCTCTCTGTTCAAAATTATGTCTCCACGCCATTATAGACATCTCTGGTTGAAAATGCTCCCTCAGTAAATTCTTCAAGTCTGTGTAAGTTACAGACTCTAGAGGAGCAGGTGCTGCCAAGTTCTCTGCAATCTCAAATACATCTTGGCCACATACACAAAGCAGGGTTGCAGCCTTAAGGCCATCTTCTCTAATTTGATTGACTTTAAAATACGTTTCTACTCTCCCACCTTTCTGGCCAGCTTGCATCAAATTCTGATAGTCTCCCAATTTTTGCCATCTTGTAATCTAGTTAGGAAGGGGTCTTTCAGCCAGCTTACCTCCAGCGACGCTGTACTGGCAGGCCAGGTGCTGCTTGATGCCGTCTTCCTCGCTCCAAGGACTCCTCAGGTAAGACTTACAGCTTTTTTTTCCAGCTTGCAAGTTGAATCCCACCTTCGTCGCCAGTATTAAGTCCTTGTGTTGACAATAACTGAGAGACAGACATGCTGTTAACAGGAACCTTCTTTATTCGTCCTCCGAGCTTCTCAGACACTGACCGAGGCACACAGACCTCTGTCCTCGCTCTTACAGCAACAACAAACTGTCCAGGTAAACTTGTTACTTCCTCCCGCGCGCTTGGTGCCTTGCGAATGCGCGTAGGCTGGCGCCGGTTTGTCTGGCCCCGGGCAGCTTTCAGCAGCCCATTGCCATGACAACGTCCGAGCCTGCTGCCGCAGGCCCAGGACACAACAGTTCCCATCTTCAAAAAAGGAAAAAAAGGACCCAGGAAATTACAGACCTATCAGCCTGATCTCAATACCTGGGAGGATTCTGGAAAAGATAATCAAACAACGAATCAGCGAACACCTACAGGCAAACAAAGTCATTACTAAAAGCCAACACGGGTTTGTCAAAAACAGATCATGCCAGACAAATCTTATTGCATTCTTTGACCAAGTGACAAAACTAGTGGACCAGAGGAATGCTGTGGATATAATTTACTTGGACTTCAGTAAGGCATTTGACAAAGTAGACCACAACCTACTACTCGATAAGATAAAAAAATGCAGGTTAGACAGCATCACCACCAGATGGATCCGTAGCTAGCTGACCGGCCGTACTCAGCATGTGGTCCTCAATGGAACCGCATCTACATGGAGGGAAGTGTGTAGTGGGGTGCCCCAGGGCTCTGTTCTGGGCCCAGTGCTCTTCAACATCTTCATCAACGATCTGGACGAGGGGATAGATGGGGAACTCATCAAATTTGCAGACGACACCAAGTTGGCAGGAATAGCCAACACTCCAGAAGACAGGCTTAGGATACAGGAGGAACTGGACAGACTTGAACACTGGGCGCTATCTAACAAAATGAAATTCAATGGTGAAAAAAGTAAGGTTCTACATTTAAGCAAGAAAAACCAAATGTACAGGTATAGTATAGGGGGTACCTTGCTCAATAGTAGTAACTGTGAGAGGGACCTCTGAGTCCTAGTGGACAATCATTTAAATAGGAGCCAGCCGTGTGCTGCAGCTGCCAAAAAAGCCAACACAGTGCTAGGCTGCATTAACAGAGGGATAGAATCAAGATCACGTGAAGTATTAATACCACTTTACAATGCCTTGGTAAGGCCACACTTGGAATACTGCATCCACGATGTAAAAAAGATGTTGAGACTCTAGAAAGAGTACAGAGAAGAGCAACAAAGATGATTAGGCGACTGGAGGCTAAAGCATATAAGGAACGGTTGCTGGAATTGGGGATGTCTAGTTTAACGAAGAGAAGGACGAGGGGGGACATGATAGCAGTGTTCCACTATCTCAGGGGCTGCCCCAAAGAAGAGGGAGTCAAGCTATTTTCCAAAGCACCTGAAGGCAGGACAAGAAGCAATGGGTGGAAACTAACCAAGGAGAGAAGCAACCTAGAACTAAGGAGAAACTTCCTGACAGCAAGAACAATTAACCAGTGGAACAACCTGCCTCCAGAAGCGGTGAATGCTCCAACACTGGAAGTTTTTAAGAAGAAACTGGACAGCCATTTGTCAAAAATGGTATAGGGTTTCCTGCCTGAGCAGGGGGTTGGCTTAGATGACCTCCAAGGTCCCTTCCAACTTTATCATTATTATTATTATTATTATTATTATTATTATTATTATTATTATTATTATTATTATTATTATTATTATTATTATTATTATTATTATTATTA
>NW_015390657.1:27706-30856 GCF_001527695.2 Protobothrops mucrosquamatus | reverse complement strand
GACCTGACCTAGGGTGGATTTTATATTGGGTTTTAAATATTCGGAAGACGCAACATTAAAATTCGGTTTAATTCGGTTTTAAGGGGGGGATTGTATATATGTTAATGGTTTTAAATATGTTGTGCGCCGCCCTGAGTCCCTGTCGGGAGAAGGGCGGCATATAAATTAAATTAAATAAATAAATAAATAAATAAATAAATAAATAAATAAATAAATAAATAAATTATTATTATTAAGTCTATATTTGATTTTACACGTTACAACAGCAGCGAGAATCATCTTTGCGCAATATTGGAAGAATGAAGGACTGCCATCAGAGGAAATAATCAGAAAAATATTGGAATGCGCAGAGATGGACAGATTAACTATGACATTGAAAGACAAAGAAGACACAGACTATTACCAAACTTGGGATTTATTTTATTGTTGGTTAGAGGAAAGAATGAAGGATTCGAAATTGAATATGTATTAGCATAGCTGAGCTCAGACAGCTCGTGGGTTGAAAAATTAACATATGTATGTAAAAGAAAACCAATAAACTCTTTATGAAGGCATACCAGCTAAGCAGCTTGGAAAAAGACCCTTCCTGAAGCTTTAGCAGGGACACAGTTGGGATCCGTTGAGTGAAGTTGCAACTTGGCCATTCAAACTTTTCGGGAAAGCGCAGACAATGTCCTGCTTGGAGGACAAATCAACGTTGTCTCCCTGGACCCAGTTTAAGAGAGCCTGCATGCGGCAGTCACACGCCCATGGGTTTCCGGAGAGATCAAGAGTGAACTTGGAAGACACATTGAGAAAGGAAGGCTCCAGGGAGGTGATTTCATTGGTGGAGAGATCCAATTGTCCCAGATCATTCAATGGCTGGAAGAGCCCAGCCGGAACGTGGGTCAGGCTGCAGTTCCTCAGGTTGAGCCCCCACAGCCCGGAATTCCCGTGGAAAGTCTTAGGGGTGATAGACCGGATTGGGTTATTGTTCAGGAATAAAAATTTTAAATAGGGAAGGCTGTTGAACAACTTTGGAGACAGACAATGGAGGAGATTGGAGGACAGGTCCAGGGAGAAGAGGTTTGTCAGCTTCTGGAAGGAGGAACCTGGGATCTCCTTCAGTTCGTTGTGGTCGAGGGACAAGAAATTGAGGTTCTCCAGGGTTTGGAACCAGGAGGGGTCCAATTCAGCCAGCTGGTTTTTACTGAGGGATAAGTGGGCCAGGTTAATTTCATGGGTGAAGATCTCCGGAGGCAGATCTTTTAAGAGATTACTGGAGAGATCCAGGGTGTGCAGTTGGGGGAGGTTTTTGAAGAGGCCACTCGGAAGGGTCTTCAGCTGGCTGTTATACAGATGAAACCTCTGTAAGTTTGGGAGACCCTTGAGGGCCTCCGAACCAAGGCTAGAGAGCTGGGTGAACTGAACGTAGATCGTCTGGGTATCACTGGGGAAGCCGGTGGGAAATTCATGGAGAGAGGAAGAGTTGCAGATAAATGCTTTTTCTAAAATAAGAAAGGGCTGGCACTGAGGGACCAGCTGGGCGAAGCTGCTGAGGGACATCACAAGGCAGGCAATCAGGAGAGACGGAGCCGAAGACTTCATCCTGGGGAGAAGCAGGGAGAGAAAGAGAGAGCATCGCCTTAAGCTTCACTTTCACACAGGCCACAGCCAAGGCCCGTCTCCCCACCCCCCATTTCTACCTTTTCTGCCTTTTCCTTCTGTTCAATTCCACCCTCATCAACCTATTGCTCAATCTATTGCTCTCCTGAAATGTCTGCTGCCCTTCCTGGCTGGGTTATTTCCAAATGTATAAGGGGCTGGAATTGGGCATGTCCAGTTTAACGAAGAGAAGGACGAGGGGGGACAGAATAGCCGTCTTCCAATATCTCAGGGGCTGCCCCAAAGAGGGAGTCAAGCTATTCTCCAAAGCGCCTGAAGGCAGGACAAGAAGCAACGGATGGAAACTCATCAAGGAGAAAAGCAACCTGGAATAAGGAGAAACTTCCTGACAGTTAGAACAATTAACCAGTGGAACAACCTGCCTCCAGAAGCTGTGAATGCTCCAACACTGGACGTTTTTAAGAAGAGACTGGACAGCCATTTGTCTGAAATGGTATAGGGTTTCCTACCTGAGCAGGGGGTTTGACTAGATGACCTCCAAGAAGGTCAGACTGGGCTGAGGCTGGGGACTGAAAGGGTTATCCAACTCTTTTCCTTCCCTTTCTCCTTCCTTCCATTTTTCTCTTTTCCCTCCCACCCTCCTTTCCTCCCTCCCTCAATCCCTCCCTCCCTCCCTATCTCTCTCCCACCCCTTCTCCTCCCTTCCCTTCCATTGACCTCCCTCTACATCTCCCATCTTCTTCGGGATCCAACATTTCTGTTTGTCAATTAGAAAATCTTATAGATTAGGAATTTGGATGATGGGAAATCAAACCAATTCTGCCTTTTGCAGATGGGATTCAGCCCCCTTGATTGTGATTCCCACCCTCCCTTTGGTTTTTTGTTCCTTCCTTCCTTTCCTCCTTCCTTCCCTCCTTTTCTCCCTTTTTCATTATTTCATTACCAATAATTGACAGGCGCCTGCAAATAGCTTACTGGAGAGTCACTGTGGAAAAGGTTGTTTTTAAAAAAAAATAAAAATAAAATAAATTATACGAGGCAGGAAATCCATGTAGGTTTAAAGAAACAACTCCCAGTATCTCTTGGGTGCCTGTCGGAAGATTGAAACTGTGGCCATCAAGTCGACGCTTTTTCTTTCTTTTTCCCTCCTTCTTTTCCACATTTTTCCCTTCCCTTTTTCCTCCCTGGATTTTCCTGTTATTTGCTTTCGTATTTTGTCTTCTGTTATTTATATCAGTTTATACCATAAGCTAATCAAATGTAAATTAAAAAGAAACCGTTGCAGTCTAGGGCTCTAAACGTTTGATTTTCATATTTGGGGAAGAAGAATGAAAAATTAAGCAATATCCTTTGTGGAAAAGAGTTTCCCAATCTGGTCTGGACCAAGGGTCGGCAACCTTGGCTCTTTCATGACTCGTGGACTTCAACTCCCAGAATTCCTGAGCCATCCACGCTGAGGGGAAAGGGAGAGGTTTCCAAGCTCAGCCATGCTGGCTCAGGAATTCTGGGAGTTGAAGTCCACACAGTATTTAATATTTATTTGTT
>NW_015390657.1:23145-26668 GCF_001527695.2 Protobothrops mucrosquamatus | reverse complement strand
GGTTGTGATTCCCACCCTCCCTTTGGTTTTTTGTTCCTTCCTTCCTTTCTTCCTTCCTTCCCTCCTTTTCTCCCTTTTTCATTATTTCCTTTCCTGTCCTTCCTGCTTCGCTCGACTCTCATGTCCGTTGTTCCACTTTTTCTCCTTCCTTCCCTTCTTTTTTCACTTTTCTTTTTCCTTCTTTCCTTCCTTCCTCCTTTTTTCAGTCTTCCCTTTCTCTTACTTTTTCCTTCCTACTTCTCTTCATTCTCATCTCCATCCTTCCTTCCTTCCCTCCCTCTCTCCTCCCTTCCTCCTCCCTTCCTTTTCTCACTTCCATCTCCTTCCTTCCTTCCTTCCTTCCTTCCTTCCTTCCTTCCTTCCTTCCTTCTTTCCTCCCTCCCTCCCTCCCTCCCTCCCTCCTTTTTTTATTCTTCCCTTTCCTCTTTCTTTTTCCTTCCTATTTCTCTCCACTCTCATCTCCTTCCTTCCCTCCCTCCCTCCCTCCTGTCATTTTGCAACCCCCAAGAAGTCCCCTATCATGGTCCCCTAGCCATGATTTCTTGTTTGCTTGTTCTTGCCGTTTCTCTTTCTTCCCAAATGGGCACCTCTGTAGGAAACATGCTTGTTTGGGGCCCGAAATTTCTACTTCTCAATTCAAGACTCTTAAGGACTAGACATTTGGAAGAAGGGGAATCAAACCGGTGTTATCTTTTGCAGACCGGATCCAGCCTTCCTGGCAGTGATTCCCAGCCTCCCCTTTGCCCCCAGTTTTTGCCAAATGCACCAACATTCAGCTTGTGCAAGGAAAGCCAAAAAGTCTGCACTTACCTGTATCTTTCGCAAAACCGCAGGTCTGCCAGGGTCTCTCTCTCTCTCTCTCTGGAATGCCGTATTCAGCAGGACCTGTCTTATATATCTTCACCAGGAGGAGGTTCCTGTCCTTAAAATCTTCTCAAAAACATTAGTAAAAATTCTCCTGCTCCGATTGCGTTGTGGCAAGAAAAAAACTTGGCTGAACTTTCATGCAGCGCTCAACCTCTGCTCAAAGGCCAGGTAAATGTTGACTTTTCTTTTATGTGAAGTGCTTTTCCAAAAAGAAGATTTCTCTGCAATTTTGAAACAATTTCCTCATCTCTTTTGGAAAACAGTCTGGAAAAAACTGGAAAAACAAACAAGCAAAGAAAACCTAGGCCCCAGCTTGCTCTTATTTCCAACTGACAAAAGCACGTCATGGAGAAATGGGTGACTTTTTGTGGGGTTTCCCCCCCCAAAAAAGGATTAATGGATGGGTACCAAAATTGGGAAAGGAGTCCGGCAAGGCTGTATACTGTCGCCCTGCCTATTTAACTTCTATGCAGAGCACATCATGAGAAAGGCAGGGCTAGATGAATCAAAAGTTGGAATTAAGATTGCCGGGAGAAATATCAACAACCTAAGATATGCAGATGATACCATTCTAATGGCAGAAAGTGAAGAGGAACTAAAGAGCCTCTTGATGCGGGTGAAGAAGGAGAGTGCAAAAGTTGGCTTGAAACTCAACATTAAGAAAACCAAAATCATGGCATCCGGCCCTCTCAATTCCTGGCAAATAGATGGGGAAGAAATGGAGGTAGTGACTGATTTTATCTTCCTGGGCTCCAAGATCACCGCAGATGGGGACTGCAGCCAAGAAATTAGAAGACGCTTGTTCCTGGGGAGGAAAGCCATGATCTAGACAGCATACTAAATCTAGACAGCATACTAAAAACCAGAGACATCACCCTGCCAACAAAAGCGTGTATAGTCAAGGCCATGGTTTTCCCAGTTGCAATGTATGGCTGTGAAAGTTGGACCGTAAGAAAGGCTGAGTGCCAAAGAATGGAGGCCTTTGAACTCTGGTGCTGGAGAAGACTCCTGCGAGTCCCCTGGACTGCAAGGCGATCCAACTGGTCAGTGCTATAGGAGCTCAACCCTGACTGCTCTTTAGAAGGCCAGATCCTGAAGTTGAAACTCAAGTACTTTGGCCACCTAATGAGAAGGAAGGACTCACTGGAGAAGAGCCTGATGCTGGGAAAGATTGAGGGCAACAGAAGAAGGGGACGACAGAGATTGAGGTGGCTGGATGGAGTCACTGAAGCAGTAGGCGTGAGCTTAAATGGACTCCAGAAGATGGTAGAGGACAGGAAGGCCTGGAGGAATGTTGTCCATGGGGTCGCGATGGGTTGGACACGACTTCACAACTAACAACAACACCCTGAATAACTGCACAAGGTAGATCTCGTTTTATGGTGAGCGCAAAGGCACGGCAGAGGATGAGATGGTGGATGGGGAGGAACAGGCTTCGACTCAACCCGTCCAAGACCGAGTGGCTGTGGTTTCCGGCGTCACGACATAGCCAGTTGGCTCCATCCCTGGCTATAGGGGGCGAGTCATTAGCCCCCGCGGAGAGGGCCCTCAAACTGGGCGTCCTCCTGGATACTCGGCTGTCTTTAGATGACCATATGACAGCCGTGGCCAGGGGGGCTTTTCATCAGGTTCGCCTGATACGCCAGTTGCGCCCCTTTCTGGATTGTGACACTCTACGCACGGTCACTCAAACCCTCGTTGTTTCCCGCCTGGACTATTGCAATGGTCTCTACATGGGGCTCCCCTTGAGGTGCACCTGGAGGCTCCAGCTAGTTCAGAATGCGGCCGCGCGGGGGATCCTGGGGGCCTCTAGATGCTCCCATGTAACACCTCTCCTGCGCAAGCTGCACTGGCTGCCTGTGGCCTTTCGGGTGCGCTTCAAGGTGTTAGTAACAACCTTTAAAGCGCTCCGTGGCAATGGACCTAGGTATTTGCAAGACCGCCTCCTACCAAACACCTCCCTTCGACCAGTCCGCTCCCACAGAGAGGGCCTCCTTAGGGTGCCATCGGCCAGACAATGCCGGCTGGCGACCCCCAGGGGGAGAGCCTTCTCTGTGGCAGCTCCTGCCCTCTGGAATGACGTACCCCCCGACCTACGTACAGTTGCGGACCTGCGCCTTTTTCGCCGAGCCCTGAAGGCCCATCTATTCCGTGTGGCCGGCCTGGCGTAGTTTGATTATGTTTTAGTGGGGGTTTTGTATGGGGTACTTTTAGAGCAGGCCTGTTATTTAATTTGATTTTAGAACAGAAATTTGTGTATATTTATCGTGGTTTTTATTATCGCCTGTTCACTGCCCTGAGTCCCGTAAGGGAGATAGGGCGGTATATAAATTCAATAAATAATAATAATAATAATAATAATGGTGTCATTGACCCAATGAACGTGAATTTTGGCAAGTTTCTGGAGAGAATGAAGGACAGAGAGGGGCCTGGCATGCTGTGGTCCATGAGGTTGCAAAGATTCGGACATGACCTTGTGACCGAAGAACAAAGGGTTATGTATATTTACATAGGACCTCTGGTGCTAAATAAGCTTTTACAGGAACGCCTCGGCTTACGACACTTCATTTAGTAATTGTACCAAGTTACAACATCACTGGAAAAAAGTGACTTACCGTCGTTTTTCACATGTACGGCCATTGCCGCGTCCCCATCA
>NW_015390657.1:13629-20210 GCF_001527695.2 Protobothrops mucrosquamatus | reverse complement strand
GATACAGAACATCCCTGTCCCCGGCAATCTAAAAATTATAGGGCTATCAGTGCATGTAACATAGATGTGTGTGTGGACAAGAACATCAACCTTGCTGTCAAGCAAAATCAAGCTCTTAATAGCGAGTGCCACACAAAGTGCACTAACCAAATAGGTGGTAAGACATTAGGGGAACTCAGGCACCACACAGGTTATGTAGAAAGTAAACACAGGGTCGGTCATAAAGGACTCTAATGTCTATACACAAATGCACAGAGTATGAACAGCAAACAGGGTGAACTAGAAATTCAGGTTAATGAGGGCAGATATGATATTGTTGCCATAACGGAAACATGGTGGAATGAAACCCACAAATGGAACACACAGCTAGAGGGATTTAAATTATTTAAAAGAAACAGACCAAATAAAAGAGGAGGTGGAGTTGCTCTTTATATAAGAAATAACTACATCTCTACAGAAATAGAGCACAACAATGATGAAAACTGTCCTGAATGCATATGGGTCAATATAAAAGGGTGGGGGGGGGGAATGACATTGCCATAGGTGTATACTATAGGCCACCCAACCAAACACAGGAAATGGATGAACTTTTTGCTAGTCAGCTAACTAAGGTATGTAGGAAGCACATCACAATAGTAATGGGTGACTTTAACTACCCTACATCAACTGGGAGACAAACTTTGCACCAAGTGGAAGATCAAACAGATTCCTGACAAACCTAGTGACAACTTTGTCTCCCAAAAAGTAGAGAAGGAAACTAGGGGATTAGCCATTTTGGACCTAATTCTCACTAACAGAGATGAAATGATAGAAGGTGTTGAAGCCATAGGAACCTTGGGAGGAAGTGATCATGCAATATTGGAGTTCAACATTATGGAAGCACAAGCAATAGAACACAGTCAAACTAGAGTCTTGGACTTCAAGAGAGCTAATTTCAATAACCTTAGAGAGGGCTTGGGAAAGATTCCATGGATGAGAATCCTCCAGGGGAAAACAACACAAGAAGCTTGGGAAATTTTGAAAAGCAAGATAATAGAAGCCCAGTCTACCTCAATACCAACAAAGAGGAAAAATAACAGCTCTCAAAAGAAACCAGCATGGCTGCATAAAGAACTCTCTGACAAATTGAAAGATAAAAAGGACAAGTATAGAAAGTGGAAACGGGCACATAACTAAGTCAGAATATCAACAAATAGCCCGAGCCTGCAAAGATGAAGTGAGGAAAGCCAAGGCTCAAAATGAACTAAGGCTTGCGACCAAAGTCAAAAATAACAAAAAAAGCTTCTTTCAACATGTAAAAAACAAGAAAAAAATGAAGGAAACGATTGGTCCATTAGTGGGGGAAAGTGGTAAGAAGGTGACTGGCAATAGGGAGAAAGCAGAACTATTTAACTCGTTTTTTTTCATCTGTCTTTACACAAAGGGAAAAAACAGACCAACCTATCAAAAATAGTGCCATAAAAAACAGTATAGAAACACAAGTTAAGATAGGCAAGAAAATGATAAGTGAGCACCTGTCCAGCCTAGACAAGTTCAAATCACCAGGATCAGATAGATTACACCCCAAGGTTCTCAAGGAACTGGCAGATGTGATCTCAGAACCACTGAACTATATTTTTCAAAGATCTTGGAGCACTGGGGAACTACCAGAGGACTGGAAAAGAGCTGATGTAGTTCCCATCTTCAAAAAAGGAAAAAAAAAAGGACCCAGAAAATTACAGACCGATCAGCCTGACCTCAATACCTGGGAAGATTCTGGAAAAGATAATCAAACAACGAATCAGCGAACACCTACAGGCAAACAAAGTCATTACTAAAAGCCAACATGGGTTTGTCAAAAACAGATCATGCCAGACAAATCTTATTGCATTCTTTGACCAAGTGACAAAATTAGTGGACCAGAGGAATGCTGTGGATATAATTTACTTGGACTTCAGTAAGGCATTTGAGAAAGTAGACCACAACCTACTACTCGATAAGATAGAAAAATGCAGGTTAGATAGCATCACCACCAGATGGATCCATAGCTAGCTGACCAGCCGTACTCAGCGTGTGGTCCTCAATGGAACTGCATCTACATGGAGGGAAGTGTGTAGTGGGGTGCCCCAGGGCTCTGTTCTGGGCCCAGTGCTCTTCAACATCTTCATCAACAATCTGGACGAGGGGATAGATGGGGAACTCATCAAATTTGCAGACGACACCAAGCTGGCAGGAATAGCCAACACTCCAGAAGACAGGCTTAGGATACAGGAGGAACTGGACAGATTTGAACACTGGGCGCTATCTAACAAAATGAAATTCAATGGTGAAAAAAGTAAGGTTCTACATTTAGGCAAGAAAAACCAAATGTACAGGTATAGTATAGGGCAGTGGTTCTCAACCTGTGGGTCGGGACCCCATTTGGGATCGATCGACCATTTCATGGGGGTCGCCAAGCAAGGCTGTCCGCCATTTTTTTTCTCCGCCATTTTTTTTGTCCGCCACTTTTTTCCCCCTTTTCCGGCGGGTGCCTTACCTCCCTTGGGCTGGGCCAGCTGGTGGTCGGCCTGCTCCGTCTCTGCCGCTTGCCAGCTACGCCTCAGCCGGCGCAGGGGGCGGAACCATGCATGCACGGCGCTCCCGGGCAGGGAAAGGCCTCGACTTACGACCGGTTGTGTAGTCCTTGACTTACGACCGGTTTAGTCCTTGACTTATGACCGGTTTAGTCCTTGACTTACGACCGGTTGGGGCCGCGGCATTAAAAAGGTTGAGAACCACTGGTATAGGGGGTACCTTGCTCAATAGTAGTAACTGTGAGAGGGATCTCGGAGTCCTAGTGGACAATCACTTAAATAGGAGCCAGCCGTGTGCTGCAGCTGCCAAAAAGGCCAACACAGTTCTAGGCTGCATTAACAGAGGGATAGAATCAAGATCACATGAAGTATTAATACCACTTTACAATGCCTTGGTAAGGCATCCAGTTTTGGTCCCCACGATGTAAAAAAGATGTTGAGACTCTAGAAAGAGTACAGAGAAGAGCAACAAAGATGATTAGGGAACTGGAGGCTAAAACATACAAGGAACGGTTGCTGGAATTGGGTATGTCTAGTTTAACGAAGAGAAAGACGAGGGGGGACATGATAGCAGCGTTCCAATATCTCAGGGGCTGCCCCAAAGAAGAGGGAGTCAAGCTATTTTCCAAAGCGCCTGAAGGCAGGACAAGAAGCAATGGGTGGAAACTAACCAAAGAGAGAAGCAACCTAGAACTAAGGAGAACCTTCCTGACAGTGAGAACAATTAAACAGTGGAACTACCTGCCTCCAGAAGTGGTGAATGCTCCAACACTGGAAGTTTTTAAGAAGAAACTGGACAGCCATTTGTCAAAAATGGTATAAGGTTTCCTGCCTGAGCAGGGGGTTGGATTAGATGACCTCCAAGGTCCCTTCCAACATTATTATTATTATTATTATTATTATTATTATTATTATTATTATTATTATTATTATTATTATTATTAAGTCTATATTTGATTTTACACGTTACCACAGCAGCGAGAATCATCTTTGTGCAATATTGGAAGAATGAAGGACTACCATCAGAGGAAATAATCAGAAAAATATTGGAATGCGTAGAGATGGACAGATTAACTATGACAGTGATGGCAAACCTTTTAGAGACCGAGTGCCCAAACTGCAACCCAAAACCCCCAGGACTGGGGCGACGGCCCGAGTGCCCACAGAGAGGGCTCCGAGTGCCACCTGTGGCACCCGTGCCATAGGTTCGCCACCACTGAACTGTGAGATTGAAAGATAAAGAAGACACAGACTACTACCAAAGTTGGGACTTATTTTATTGTTGGTTAGAGGAAGGAATGAAGGATTCGGAATTGAATATGTATTAGCATAGTTGAGCTCAGACAGCTCGTTGATTGGAAAAATTAACATATGTATGTAAAAGAAAATCAACAAACTCTTTATGAAGTCCAACCGTCTTAAGGCATACCAGCTGAGCAGGTTGGAAAAAGACCCGTTCTGAGGCTTTAGCAGGGACAAAGCTGGGATCCGCTGAGGGAAGTTGCAACTTGGCCATTCAAACTTTTTGGGAAAGTGCAGACAACATCCTGCTTGGAGAACAAATTAATGTTGCTTCCCTGGACCCAGTTTAAGAGAGCCTGCATGCGGCAGTCACACGCCCATGGGTTTCCGGAGAGATCAAGAGTGAACCTGGAAGACACGTTGAGCAACAAAGGCTCCAGGCCGGTGATTTCGTTGGTGGAGAGATCCAATTGTCCCAGATGGTTCAATGGCTGGAAGAGCCCAGCCGGAACATGGGTCAGGCTGCAGTTCCTCAGGGAGAGCCTCCACAGCCTGGAATTCCCGTGGAAAGTCTTGGGGGCGATAGACCGGATTGGGTTATTGTTCAGGGTTAAAACTTTTAAATAGGGAAGGCCTTTGAACATCTTTGGAGACAGACAATGGAGGAGATTGGAGGACAGGTCCAGGGAGAAGAGGTTTGTCAGCTTCTGGAAGGAGGAACCTGGGATCTCCTTCAGCTCGTTGTGGTCAAGGTACAAGAACTTGAGGTCGTTCAGGGTCTGGAACCAGGAGGGGTCCAATTCAGCCAGCTGGTTTTTACTGAGGGATAAGTGGGTCAGGTTAATTTCATGGGTGAAGATCTCCGGAGGCAGATCTTTTAGGAGATTACTGGAGAGATCCAGGGTGTGCAGTTGGGGGAGGTTTTTGAAGAGGCCACTTGGAACGGTCTTCAGCTGGCTGTTAACCAGATGAAGCCCCTGTAAGTTTGGGAGACGCTGGAGGGCCTCCGAACCAAGACTAGAGAGCTGGGTGAACTGAAGGTAGATCGTCTGGGTATCTTTGGGGAAGTCGGTGGGAAATTCATGGAGAGAGGAAGAGTTGCAGAAAAATGCTTTTTCTAAAATAAGAAAGGGCTGGCACTGAGGGACCAGCTGGGCGAAGCTGCTGAGGGACATCACAAGGCAGGCAAACAGGAGAGACGGAGCCGAAGACTTCATCCTGGGGAGAAGCAGGGAGAGAAAGAGAGAGGCATCGCCTTAAGCTTCACTTTCACACAGGCCACAGCCAAGACCCATCTCCCACCCCCCATTTCTACCTTTTCTGACTTTTCTTCCTGTTCAATTCCACCCTCATCAACCTATTGCTCAATGTATTGCTCTCCTGAAATGTCTGCTGCCCTTCCTGCCTGGGTTATTTCCAAATGTATAAGGGGCTGGAATTGGGTCTGTCTAGTTTAACGAAAAGGAGGACGACGGGGGACAGGATAGCCGTCTTCCAATATCTCAGGGGCTGCCCCAAAGAAGAGGGAGTCAAGCTATTCTCCAAAGCGCCTGAAGGCAGGACAAGAAGCAACGGATGGAAACTAACCAAGGAGAGAAGCAACCTGGAATAAGGAGAAACTTCCTGACAGTTAGAATAATTAACCAGTGGAACAAC
Source organism: Protobothrops mucrosquamatus (assembly GCF_001527695.2). Classification (NCBI taxonomy): domain Eukaryota; kingdom Metazoa; phylum Chordata; class Lepidosauria; order Squamata; family Viperidae; genus Protobothrops; species Protobothrops mucrosquamatus. The sequence continues at coordinate 14,760 of NW_015390657.1, read as the reverse complement.
CTGCCTCCAGAAGCGGTGAATGCTCCAACACTGGAAGTTTTTAAGAAGAGACTGGACAGCCATTTGTCTGAAATGGTATAGGGTTTCCTGCTTGAGCAGGGGGTTGGACTAGATGACCTCCAAGGTCCCTTCCAACATTATTATTATTATTATTATTATTATTATTATTATTATTATTATTATTATTATTATTATTATTATTATTATTATTTATTATAGAAGGTCAGACTGGGCTGAGGCTGGGGACTGAAAGGGTTATCCAACTCTTTTCCTTCCCTTTCTCCTTCCTTCCATTTTTCTCTTTTCCCTCCCTCCCTCAATCCCTCCCTCCCTCCCTTCCATTTTTCCTTCCTGCCTCCCTGCCTCCCTCCCTCTCTCTCTCCCACCCCTTCTCCTCCCTTCCCTTCCCTTGACCTCCCTCTACATCTCCCATCTTCTTCGGGATCCAACATTTCTGTTTGTCAATTAGAAAATCTTATAGATTAGAAATTTGGATGATGGGAAATCAAACCGATTCTGCCTTTTGCAGATGGGATTCAGCCCCCTTGGTTGTGATTCCCACCCTCCCTTTGGTTTTTTGTTCCTTCCTTCCTTCCTTCCTTCCTTCCTTCCTTCCTTCCTTCCTTCCTTCCTTCCTTCCTTCCTTCCTTCCTTCCTTCCCTCCTTTTCTCCCTTTTTCATTATTTCCTTTCCTGTCCTTCCTTCCTGCTTCGCTCGACTCTCATGTCCGTTGTTCCACTTTTTCTCCTTCCTTCCCTTCTTTTTTTTCTTTTTCCTTCTTTCCTTCCTTCCTCCTTCTTTTTTCAGTGTTCCCTTTCTCTTACTTTTTCCTTCCTACTTCTCTCCATTCTCATCTCCATCCTTCCTTCCTTCCCTCCCTCCCTCCTCCCTTCCTCCTCCCTTCCTTTTCTCACTTCCATCTCCTTCCTTCCTTCCTTCCTTCCTTTCTTCCTTCCTTCTTTCTTTCCTTCTTTCATTCCTTCCTTCCTTCTTCCCTTCCTTTCCTCCCTCCCTTTTCATTCTTTCCTTTCCTCTCTTTCTGCTTCCTCCCTACTTCTCTCCACTCTCATCTCTATCCTTCCACTCTTTTCCTTCCTTCCTTCCTTCTTTCCTTCCTTCTTTCCTTCCTTC
>NW_015390657.1:0-13472 GCF_001527695.2 Protobothrops mucrosquamatus | reverse complement strand
GAAAATATGCTTGTTTGGGGTCCAACATTTCTATTTCTCAATTCAAGACTCTTAAGGACTAGAAATTTGGAAGAAGGGGAATCAAACCGGTGTTGCCTTTTGCAGACCGGATCCAGCCTTCTGGGCAGTGATTCCCAGCCTCCCCTTTGCCCCCAGTTTTTGCCAAATGCACCAACATTCAGCTTGTGCAAGGAAAGCCAAAATGTCTGCTCTTACCTGTATCTTTCTCCAAACCTCAGGTCTGCCAGCGTCTCTCTCTCTCTCTCTCTCTCTCTGGAATGCCGTATTCAGCAGGACCTGTCTGATATACCTTCGCAAGGAGGAAGTTCCTGCCCTCAAAATCTTCTCAAAAACATTAGTAAAAATTCCCCAGCCCGCATTGCGTCATGGCGAGAAAAAAACTTGGCTGAATTTCCGTGCAGAGTTCAAGCTCCGTTCAAAGGCCGGGCAAATGTTGACATTCTCGTTACCTGAAGTGGCTTCCCCAAAAGAACATTTCTTTGTTTTTTGAGGAGGAGAAACTATTTCCTCATCTCTTTTGGAAAACTGCCAGAAACAAACTCTGAAAACAAAAAACCAAAAACCTAGGCCCCAACTTGTTCCCATTTCAAAAGCACGTCATAGAAAAACGGGTTTCCTTTTTTTCTTTTGTCAAAGAAGGATGAATGGATGGGTTCCCTGAACAACTGCACAAGGTAGGTCTCGTTTTATGGTGAGCGTGAAGGCACGGCAGAGGATGAGATGGTGAGATAGTGCCGTTGACCGAATGAGTGTGAATTTTGGCAAGTTTCTGGAGAGAGTGAAGGACAGAGGGGGGCCTGGCATGCTGGGGTCCATGAGGTCGTAAAGATTTGTACATGACCTAGTGATGATGATGATGATGATGATAATAATAATAATAACAACAACAACAACAACAACAACAATAATAAAGTTGGAAGGGACCTTGGAGGTCATCTAGTCCAACCTCCTGCTCAGGCAGGAAACCCTATACCATTTCAGACAAATGGCTGTCCAGTCTCTTCTTAAAAACTTCCAGTGTTGGAGCATTCACTGCTTCTGGAGGCAGGTTGTTCCACTGGTTAATTGTTCTCACTGTCAGGAAGTTTCTCCTTAGTTCCAGGTTGCTTCTCTCCTTGGTGAGTTTCCATCCGTTGCTTCTTGTCCTGCCTTCAGGCGCTTTGGAGAATAGCTTCACCCCCTCTTCTTTGGGGCAGCCCCTGAGATATTGGAAGACTGCTATCATGTCCCCCCTCGTCCTTCTCTTCGTTAAACCAGACATACCCAATCCCAGCAACTGTTCCTTATATGTTTTAGCCTCCAGTCCCCTGATCATCTTTGTTGCTCTTCTCTGCCCTCTTTCTAGAGTCTCAGCATCTTTTTTACATCGTGGTGACCAAAACTGGATGCTGTATTCCAAGTGTGACCTTACCAAAGCATTGTAAAGTGGTATTTATACTTCACGTGATCTTGATTCTATCCCTCTGTTAATGCAGCCCAGCACTGTGTTGGCTTTTTTGGCAGCTGCAGCATTGATTGAACAACAGAGGGTTATGTATATTTGCAGAGGACCTTCTGTGCTAAATAAGTCTTTACAGGTAGGCCTCGACTTACATGTCAAGTAAATCACTAACAAGTTTCAATATAGTAGTGACCTTTTTTCACTGACTATAGGCAAAAAGGGTACATGCTGGCAATGTCGTAGGAGTATCAGTAAACTAATTTTAAGTTTACGAACCGTTGTCTAATCATAAATACTGCTAACGTCACAGGACCCTAGTCCACTAACAAAAAAAAATGTTTGAAGATTGTTCCAAAGTTAATGAGGAAGCCAGATTCTCTTAATCAGCATGCTAATGTAATGACTGCAGTGATTCACTTAATAACCGTGGCAAGAAAGGTGGTAAAGTGGGGTGAAACTCACTTAACAAATGTCTCACTTAGTGACATAAATGTTGGGCTCAATTGTGGTGATAAGTCGAGGACTACCTGTATTTGTTTTTGAAGGGTTTAACTGCTTCAGCTGGGATGATGCATTATAGACAGGGTGATGGTCCTGGTGTTACTTGACCAGAGTTGTGTTCTGTAAAACCTGTGAGATCCCATCCCCTTTTGGGAAGTGTGGAAATCTTGTACATTGGGTGGAAGAGAGCCAGATTCATTTATAATACCTCTTCCTTCCCCTGCGCTTACCACTTTCTACAGAGGGACGATCGAGAGCATCCTGTCATACAGCATCACTGTCTGGTTTGGAAGAATCCCTGCTTCAGACATGAAGGTGGTGTCGAGAGTGGTGAGGACGGCAGAAAAGGTTATTGGTAGTTCACTCCCTTCTATCCAGGAAATGGCATAGAAGTGATGCTTGAGCAGAGTCTGCAAGATGGTCTGGGATGCTGCACAACATCTTCACGACCTGTTTTCCTTGTTACCTTCTGGGAGGAGGGGGCTTCGTGGTGTCCGAAGCAAAACATCCAGATTCAGCCAAAGTTTTGTTCCATACAGTATTAAACTTGTGAACGCTCAAGCTTCCTCTTTCCAGTATGTATTCAAGATGGATAGTGAAGAGACTGGACAGCTATTTGTCCGAAATGGTGTAGGGTTTCCTGCCTGAGCAGGGGTTTGGACTTGATGATCTCCAAGGTCCCTTCCAACTTTATTATTATTATTATTATTATTATTATTATTATTATTATTATTATTATTATTATTGTTGTTGTTGTTGTTGTTGTTGTTGTAGTTGTTGTAGTTGTTGTAGTTGTTATTGTTATTATTATTATGTATTTATATGTAAGGTTGTAGAAATATACATGTCACATATAGCATGTTTATATGTGTGTTATGTACATGTACACGTTTGAGAGCAGGCAACAGAATTTTATTTTTAATGTATGCCAGTGTGCCCATGGTAAAAAAAGTACAATAAAGGTCATCTTATTTACAAAAGTGTTTGCGAGGCACTTAATGGAGAGTACGATTGGGAGGGTCTGGCTCAAGTAAGTGGTTGGCCCAACAGAAAACTTCCTTTACTACTGGTACCTGCATTGAAACAGCTAGAGACCAGGGCAGCAACCTCCAGAATAATGGTTCAGTGGTGTCTGGTGAAATTGCCCAGATGAGATCTATCAACTAGATTAGACTTGGAATCCCTACGTGGTCGCCAAATTGTTAGAAGGAAATTCTGGCTCATTCCGAGCAGCGCTTCAAACAGCACAGGACAACTGCTTGAAGTAGAAGTAGAGTTTATTCAACAGCAGATGAGAGAAGCACATTGGCCCAGTGGCTTAACGATCTTGGAGATGGTCTCTGCTCAAGTGGTTCGAGCCCTAGAATTGCATGGGTTCCTGTATTTGCCTTAGCTTTGGCCCACAAAAGCATGCTTTATGAGAGTAGATACATAGATACACTTCAGTGGGGGAGGCGACTTGATGCTCTGTGTAGGCAGTCAGAATTCTGGGAGTTGAAGTCCATTCAACTGGAAATGGCCCCAAACTGGGAAATCCTGCTGTTCAGGAAGCAGGTGGGGAAAAGATCTACCATGAAAATTTAGCAGGGACAAATTTGGTATGTTTGAAGTGAAATTGCACGTTCACCCTTCAAATGCTTGGGGGAAGCACAGACAAATTCCTCCTTGGAATATAAATGGATGTCGTGATCATTGAGCCATCTTAGAAGATTCACCAGCCGGCAGTCACACGCCCAAGGGTTTCCTGAAAGATCAAGACTGAAATTGGCAGATGGCTCGTGGACCGGAGGATCCAGTGTGGTGAACTCATTGTCAGAGAGGTCCAGCAGCACCAGTTGGTCCAACTGAAAGACCCCCATTATGACATGGGTCAGGCTGCTGTTCTTCAGGGATAGCACACTCAGCTTGGGACGCCAATGGAAGGTCCTCCCCATAATACACTGGATTGGATTGCTTTCCAGAACTAACCTCTCCAAATTGTCTAAGCCACTGAACATCCCTGTAGTGAGGCGATGGATGAGATTGAATGAGAGATCTAGAGACGTCAACTCCTTCAGCTTATCAAAACAAGAAATTGGGATCTCCTTCACCTGATTGTGATCAAGGCCTAGGATCCTGAGTTCCTCCAGGGTTTCAAACCAGGATGGGCGCAGTTCAGCCAGTTGATTTTCACTGAGAGATAAATGAGTTAGGCTACTCGCATTTGTAAAGATCTCTGGAGGTAGATCTTCTAGGAGATTTCTGGAGAGATCCAAGGTGTGCAGTTGTGGGAGGTTACGGAAGAGGCCACTTGGAAGAGTTTTTAACCTGTTGTTGGAGAGGTGAAGTTCCTGGAGGTTGGGAAGACCTTGGAGGGCCTCCACGCCAAGGCTGGAGACTTGGGTGAACTCAACGGAGATCATCTTGGCTCGTGTGGGGAAGCCGGTGGGAAATTCATGTAGAGATGGAGAGTTGCAGACGAACTCGGTGACGCTTTCTGGGGCAGGGGTGGGTGGGCAGTAAAGGACCTGCTGAGTGTAGCTGTTGAGGGACATCACAAGGCAGGCAATCAGAAGAGACGGAGCTGAAGACTTCATCCTGGGGAGAAGCAGGGAGAGAAAGATAAGTGGGCAAACATATTGGTCTATTAAATGCTACCTGCATTTGGGCATCCAAGACAGATTATATATAGTCCTCGCTTAACGACTGGCTACTTAGTGAACATTCAGAAGTACGACAGATCACTCCAAAAGGTACATACAACATGACTTCAAAGTTCTGATGGCCACACGATTGCATTAGAATACATAGAAAAATACATAGTGTAGTAGAGTTGGAAGGGACCATGAGGTCTTCTAGTCCAGGGCTTTTCAACCTTTTCACAGATTGTACCACTTTTAGGACATGACAATATTTGAGTACCACCAGTGTTTAGCAAGGTGTCAAAAACTTGATAACTAAAAAAAAGGGAGGGGGGATTTGGGGTTTTCTGATTAGATTCATTTGTTGTTATAGAAATGGCTAGTTTATAATATTATGGAAAAGTAAAAAGTTAAGGTTCAGTGTTAATGCTTCCTTCTACTGCAACAGAGGAAGTATGTTCTTTTTCCCTTCTCCCCCTCACTTTCCCCCCTTTTTCCTCCCCACCGTGCCCTACTGTATTTTTGTATTTTAGTCTATAATCTAATAAAACATTACAAAGTGTAGAAAAAAAGAAAAAAAAGTACCAGTTTTAATTTCTTCGGTGACTATTCCTTTGCTGAATCCCTTTCCCATTGCACTGACAAATGTATGATGAACTTATCCATGTTTTTTTAATATGCACTACTGCCAGCTAGTTCAGGGGCCTTCAAACCTGGCACTTTTAAGACTTGTGGACTTCAACTCCCAGAATTCCTCAGCCCTCATGGCTGGTTGAGGAATTCTGGGAGTTGAAGTCCACAGGTCTTAAAGTGGCTAAGTTTGTAGACTCCTGAGCTAGCTGGTTGGCCTTCTGATCTCTTCCACAGTGTAGTAAGAATGCACCCCCCCCCAATCCCTTCCCTGTACCCTTAAAGACACAGGAATCAAGTGCAAAGTAAGAAAATAAAATAAACACAAACTCGTTTTTCTCTCTCTTTAAGCTGCCTCAGGCGTGTCACATGTCACAATGTTGCAATCCGAGACTGAAAGGCTCCAGCAATTGCAAAAAGCTTTAGCCTTAAATTAATCCTGTTTACCTTCAAAGAAAACTTTCTAAAGGCCACAGACAGACCCAATTAAAGGGGGCAAAACTAATTACATTTCTTTAAAGGGATTAAAGCTTTCCTGTTGTCTTTTTTCCCATTCCCCCACCCAAACCACGTTCTTTTATAGCAGCGGTTCTCAACCTGTGGGTCGCGACCCCTTTGGGGGTCGAACGACCCTTTCACAGGGGTCGCCTAAGACTATCAGAAAACACATATTTCCGATGGTCTTAGGAATGCTAAATGATCACGTCTCCCCCTTTTCGTCTGAAAGAGCGCCTTGGAGCCCAGGAGGGGCCCCCTAAAAAAACCTTCTTCACCACTTTCTATGTGCCGGCCACAGGAATAGATTTTCTCCGTCAAGCTCTGTCCCCAGCCGGCCTTTCGGGTCTTCCGATTGTGCCCCTTCCCCACTATAGCTCAGTCAGAGCGTCGTCCTCCCTTCCACTATTAGCATCGAGCTTGAGAAACGGGACTTTCCATACTCCAGCAGGGAGGCTCGTGGCGGCAGGACCCGAAGGAGAGAAGCTTCCACCTGTCCAGCTCCTGTCTCATGCATGCCCTCCGCTTGGACCAGCAGCGCTCTCTCTCTCCAACTGAGCTGAAGAAGGGGGCCACGCCTGGACTCCTGGTCTCCGGCTCTCCTCCTGCCAATCCAGGCTTCTCCGGGGGCTGCGAGCGAAGATGTTTTCCCCGCGCTCCACCTCTGAAGGACGCCGGCAAATGGTCTCGCTCCGGGCTCCCGCGGACACAGGCGCACCAGGCTAAGGCCCAGTTCCGCTTCGCGGGACTTCCATGCCTGCTCGTGTATGGCCAGGCAGGGTCTCAGAGCCCGAGTCCAGAGCACACCCACATTCAGACAGCCGCAACGGATACGCGCTCTTGGTCCTCGAGACGCGAAGCCCATCCCCGCGCCAAGACCGAGGACAGGTAGTGCTAAGACCCGGGAGCAGCCCGAGCTTCACGTCGGCGGGGTTGACCTCTAAGAAAGGTCACCTGCGCCTTCCCCTATCACGGGACTGTGCGCTTGCGCACTCGGGCTCCCGGCTCGCCAGGCTGAGGAGCGCAGGCACGCTGCGACTGAGCAACCCAAGGTGGCAGCCGGGTGCGTCTCACTGGCTGGGTTGGATGCCACACATGTAATGCCCTCAACTAGCCATCTTGCATATGAGTCTTTTTCCTCTCCAACTTTAGAACTGGCAATGACATTGTGTCATTCGCCTTCTCAATCCTGCCCCAATGAAAATACATCCTGCATATCAGATATTTACATTACGATTCATAACAGTAGCAAAATTACAGTTATGAAGTAGCAACGAAAATAATTTTATGGTTGGGGGTCACCACAACATGAGGAACTGTATTAAAGGGTCGCGGCATTAGGAAGGTTGAGAACCACTGTTTTATAGCCTCTCCTCTCTTCCCCCTTTTTTTCCTCACTTCACCTCCAGCTGCGAGCTGCTTCTGGAAGCGCCAATCAGCTGGAGCCCTGCCGGCTCCTGGGGCTTCTGCCGAGCCCGGACAGTCCTGCAGCTGCAGCTGCCTCTCTCTCAGGCTTGGCTCACTTCGGCTCACATTCCTCTCCCTTGATACCCTTGGCTAGCAATCGCGTACCACCTGCCACGTGGCAAAGTACCACAGGTGGTACCCATACCACTGGTTGAAAAGCCCTGTTCTAGTCCAACCCTCTGCTTGAGCAGAAGACAAATGGCTTTCCAATTCTCCTTTTGAAGGTCTCCTGTGATGGAGCACCCACAACTTCTAAAGGCAAACTATTCCGTTGGTTAATTGTTCTCACCATTAGGAAATTTCTCCATAGTTCTAGGCTGCTTCTCTCTTTGATCCATTGTTTTCTTGTCTTGCTTCTGGTGTTTTGGAATATAGGTTGACCCCTCTCCCCTTATTTTTGCGGCAACTCCCTAGATATTGGAAGGCTGCTAACACGTCACCCCTAGTCATTCAATCAGAATAGAGCTGGAAGGGACCTTGGGGGTCATCTAGTCCAACCCCCTGCTCAAGCAGGAGACCCTATGCCATTTCAGACAGGTGGCTGTCCAGTTTCTTCTTAAAAATCTCCAGTGATGGAGCATTCAGAACTTCTGGTGGCAAGCTGTTCCACTGGTTAATTGTCCTTACTGTTAGGAAGTTTCTCCTTAATTCCAGGTTGCTTCTCTCTTTGATCAGTTTCCATCTGTTGCTTCTTGTCTTGCCTTCTGGTGTTTTGGAGAATAGGTGGACCCCCCTCCTCCTCTTTGGGGCATCCCCCCAAATACTGGAAGACTGCTATCATGTCCCCCCTTGTTCTTCCTTTCTCTAGATTGGCCATACCCAATTCCTGCAACCATTCTTCCTATGTTTTTGTCTCCAGGCCTTTAACCATCTTAGTTGCTCTTCATTGCACTTTTTTCCAAAATCTCAACATCTCCTTTGTAATGTGGTGACCAAAACTGGACTTAGTATGGCCTTACTAAGGATTTGTCAAGCGTTTGAGCCAGCAATGTATAGCAGCAACCACCAGAAATGCTAATACAATCCTGGATTGTATAAACGGAGGCATAGAATCAAGATCACACGAAGTATTAGTACTGCTGGCTTGTGTTCAACTTGTGGACCAAAAGGGCGGCTTTTTCCGGGCATGGGCTGTGAGAATGCAGATTTGAGCGACACAGAAGGAAATGGCTCACCCCGGAGATCAGTTGGGTAAGAGAACTCTTGAGTCCACAGCAGGAATTGGGGTGGAGAAAGTATATCAGAAGAGACACTCTGTGCTTCTCTGAAGGGAGGGAGGGATGCACGTTCAGACATGCATGTTACTCTTATTGTAACTGTATTGTGACAGGCTCATTCCCGCTTTCCTGGTCTGGACTGCCCTGGAGACTTTGATACCTGCCACTGCCCAGCATTATCTGCAAACTGGATAAGGGTTACATAATAGAAGGAGGTCAGACTAGGTTTGTGGCTGGGGAAGTGTGAGCCAACTTCTTTCCTTCCTTTTCTCCTTCATTTCTTTCTTTCTTTCTTTCTTTCTTTCTTTCTTTCTTTCTTTCTTTCTTTCTTTCTTTCTTTCTTTCTTTCTTTCTTTCTTTCTTTCCTTCCTTCCTTCTTTCCTTTCTTTCTTTCCTTCTTTTTTTCTTTTCTCTCTCCCTCTTTCTCTCTCTCTTCTCCCTCTTTTTCTTTTTTCTCTTTCTTTCTTTCTTTCTTTCTCTCTTTCTTTCTTTCTTTCTTCTTTCTTCCTTCTTCCTTCTTTCCTTTTCTCTCTCTCGCTTTCTCTTTGTCTTATTTTCCTTCTTCCTCCCTTTCTCTCTTCTGTCTTTCTTGTTTCCTTCCTTGCTTCCTTGTTTCCTTCCTTCCTTCCTTTCTTTTTCTTTCTTGCCTTCTTTTCTCTCTCATGCTTTCTCTCTGTCTTCTTTCCCTTCTCCCTCTTTCTTTCTCTCTTCTCTCTTTCTTCCTTTCCTTTCTTCCTTTCCTTCCTTCCTTTCCTTCGATGAAGACTTTTCCTTCAACAAAAGTTTCATCACTTCCTTCCTTTCTTCCTTCCTCTTTCTTTCTTTCTTTCTTTCCTTCCTTCCTTCCTTCCTTCCTTCCTTCCTTCCTTCCTTCCTTCCTTCCTTCCTTCCTTCCTTCCTTCCTTCCTTCCTTCCTTCCTTCCTTCTTTTCTCTCTCCCGCTTTCTGTCTTCTTTCCCTTCTCCCTCTCTCTTTCTCTCTTTTCTCTCTCTTTCTTCCTTTCCTTTCTTTCTTCTTTTCCTTTCTTCCCTTCCTTCCTTCCTCCCTCCCTCCCTCCCTTCCTTAGGGAATCTTAAGAAATTTTCCTAGAAATTTTCCAAAAGCAGAATCAAAGCTGACAGCTTTTGCAGACAGGATTCAGTCCCCTGCGCTACGGTTCCCACCCTCCCCTTTGCCATTTTCCCTTTCTTTCCAAATACACCAACACTCAGGTTGTGCAAAAAAACCCCGTTAAAACATCCCTAAGCGTGCCGCATCCTCTGCGCTTACCTGTCGCTCTCTCCAAAGCTCCAGTGTGCCAGTCTCTCTTCCTAGAAGAGCAGGAAGTCTCTTATATATGCCAGAAGGAGGAAGGTCCTGTGCTCAAAAACCTTCTCAGAAGCAATACTAAAAATTCCCCAGCCTGGATTACATCGTGTTGAGAAACACGCTTGGCTAAAGTTCTCTGTGGAGCTCAGCCTCGGTTCAAAGGCCACCCTGATGTTGACAAAGCAACAAAGATGATTAAGGGACTGGAAGCTAAAACATCTGAGGAACGGCTGCTGGAATTGGGGATGTCTAGTTTAATGAAGAGAGGGACGATTACGGTATATGTAATGGATTAAAAAGGTTGAGAAATAATGGATTGATTTAAGATTTAGAGTTGAAAACTTGTGATTATTAGAATATATATATATATGTTAAACAGAGTAAGAATGTACTTTTTAGAATAATATGTTTATTTGTATGAAAATTATTTTGTAATGGAATGAGAATAAGAATATGAAAGAGGTTTTTAGAAATTCGGATTGCTTTAACAACTAATTGAGTGTGTTAAGTTAGTAAGACGATGTTTTGTGTAATAATAGGTGTGTTCTTTTTTTTTTAGACATGATAATTATTTGAATGAGATTTAAATGCTGTCTGAAGAAATAAGAGAGATTTGTGATCAAATCAATGATTTATGAGATTATGATTTAGAATATATCTGGATTAGTATTTTAGGAGGGATATCCAAAGTGAGAATACGTTTATCTAAGATTAAATTGGACTATGGTAACTGTAAATTAATAAAGTTCAAAACGGGATTAGGATTTATAGATATGTAATGTAGAAATGGATTATGTTAAATAGGTTATATTATCTGAGGGAAATAGAGAGGGAACATTTAATGTATTTACCTGAGCTATTACATAATTTTGTTTTGGGATGATTGATCACTTCACCACCGCGGTGTGTCTTCAGCATTCTGTTGTAAAAGTTAAAAAAACCAATAAAACTTGTTATAAAAAAAAAAAGAGAGAGAGGGACGGGGGGGTGACAAATGGCTGTCCAATGTTAAAAACGTCCAGTGTTGGAGCATTTACAACTTCTGTTGGCAAGTGGTTCCACTGGTTAATTGTTCTAACTGTCAGGAAGTTTCTCCTTAGTTCTAGGTCAGTGGTGGCGAACTTATGGCACACGTGCCAGAGGTGGCACTCGGAGCCCTTTCTGTGGGCACATGCGCCGTCGCCCCAGCCCCACCTCCCCCACGACCCCCTCCTCACCAGCCTCCCCCTGGAGGAGAGTCACCCCCGGGCGCGGCACGCACGGAGCAGCGCAGCCAAGGACATAGCCGGGCAGCAGGGGCAAGACTCCGCCCTCGTGTCCCATAGCATGCAGATGATGCTGCGGGGTGTGGGCAGAGGGCATGGCTGCTATGGCGCTGCAGGACTGCCTGGGCAATCTGCTGCAGCAGGCCATTGATGCGGTGCATGGCCCTGCAGGTGGGCGGGGCAGGTGGCAGGTGGGGGCAGAGCAGGCAGGGTGGGAGGCGGAGCGGGGGTGGGGGGCGGGTTTTGGGCACTCGGTCTCCAAAAGGTTCACCATCACTGTTCTAGGTTGCTTCTCTCCTTGATTAGTTTCCATCCATTCATGTCCTGCCTTCAGTTGCTTTGGAGAACAGCTTGACTGCCTCTTCTTTGGGGCAGCCCCTGAGATACTGGAAGATGGCTATCCTGTCCCCCCCTATTATTACACAAAACATCGTCTTACTAACTTAACACACTCAATTAGTTGTTAAAGCAATCTGAATTTCTAAAAACCTCTTTCATATTCTTATTCTCATTCCATTACAAAATAATTTTCATACAAATAAACATATTATTCCAAAAATACATTCTTAATCTGTTTAACATATATATTCTAATAACCACAAATTTTCAACTCTAAATCTTAGTCCTTAAATCAATCCATATTTCTCAAAACCTTTTTAATCCATTACACATAATTTTAAATTTCTTTTTTTAGTCTTATTCTGACTTTCTTTTTATGCCAAGCAGGTTTCCATAACAAAGCCTCTATTTCAGCAAATAGATCTCCCATTATTGCTTGTTATGTCATTTGGGTCAGTAAAAGACCTCCCATCCTCTGTTTTTGACGCCTGGCTCCTGCCTGCTGGATAAAACACTGGATCATGTCCAATTTTATAATTAGTAGTTGAGTATCAAAGTTGTCATAATTCTCCAACAGTTGTAATTTCAAGTCCATTTCTGTTAGTTTTGCAATTGTAGATAGTTTAGTTACAATCATTTTTTGGTCATCCCAAGTCTCCATAGGTTGTATGTAAATTAATTCCTCTTCTATTGCTTTTTGGTCTGTAGAATGATCAAATAGAGTCTGAAGGTCAGTTTGTAAGTTCACAGTAGAATTTCTGTTTATTATTTCTGCAATACTCTCTCGTATTTGGGAACATATTTCCTCAGTAGCTTCATAAATTTTTTCCAGTATGAGTTTACAGTTGAGTTGTAAACATGGTTTCTCCATTTCAGTAGTAACTAAATCCAATCCTGTTATCTTTTAGTGGAGGCTATATTCCAAAACATTTAGTCAGTATCCACCCCCACCAATAACAGCTGTTGGACCAAAAAGAACAAAAAACAGTTGCAGTTTTAAATTTCTCCACAAGATGTCCTCAATAAATTATGAAAGTCTCTTCCAGACACCAAGAATGAGATTAGCAAAGTCAAAGAACTGTGGAATCTCTTTTCCGGCTTCTCATAGAGTTGTTGTTTTTTCCCCCCAAACAATAAAGATTTATCCCTTTAAAAAAAAAAGTCCAGGACATAGGAAAACAATATTCTCCAGCTTAGAAGATATAATAATAAAGTTTTATGCTAAGGATTTTTCCAGGGCCCCCAAGTAACCCAAAATAAAAATAGTCAATAAGAAGTTTTTTCCTTTGTTATGGAAAACTCTTTTCCCCAGATAAACAAAGGCAGCTCTTTCAAAGCAGGGAAGTAATTCCAAAAGGCTTTTAACAGGAGAGTAGTTAGGCAAAGAGAGAGAGGGAAAAGTCTCCCCGGGATCATCCATAATGGTTTCTTAACGCTTAGATGTTCTTTTGAATTTCGGCTGGAGCAGCTAAATGATCAGCCATGTTACTGGCCGATCTTTTCTCCGTTGGCCCTGAGGAGCTGCCTCGGACCGCGGAAGGAACTTTCTCCTCTCCCCACGATCGACGAGAGTCCTCCTCATCGGTAGTCACCCTTCCAGGGTGACTTTTCGACCCGATTAAGGGTCTACCGGCAGAGGAAAAGCAGGCAATGAAGAGAGAAGTCTCTTCGTCTGCCTGCACCCACTGCAATCCAAAACCGGAAGTCGGGTATACATATTAAATCTTAATCATTAGTCTAATATTAAACAGCTTACAATAACTAATTTTATCTATAATCATGTAAATAACAAGTTGGTCAATATATCCGATTCATTTTATTAAATAACAATACTTAATATGATATTGCTAATATATTACTAATTAGTTGTAATCACTTTAAAATATTAATATATTACTTATTAACTATAATTTACTTATTAAAATATATACTGCGCATGCCTGAAGATGGCGGTCGCCCGTTTCGTAGCTCCGCTGTAGTGGAGCCGAAAATGGGCAGAGGGGGGCCTTGGAGACTCCCGAGGATTCGGAGACCCGTCTGGAGACCAGTCCCCAGGTTGACCTCTCCCCGGTGAGTCTCCGGGAATGCGAGGGGACGTAAGAACGTGGAGCCGACCGGGCAGCCGTTTGTCGGCCTGCTCGGCCTTTTCGTCCTTCGGCGGTCTCGGC
>NW_015390656.1:46097-48124 GCF_001527695.2 Protobothrops mucrosquamatus | reverse complement strand
GAGACATCCGCAAGGAAACCTCCCACTCGGATAGCACCAGGGATCCCACAGTCTTTTTCCTCCTCCTCCTCCTCCTCCTCCTCCTCCTCCTCCTCCTACTACTACTACTACTACTACTACTACTACTACTCCCTTCTAGCACTGATGACGTTCCCTAGTTGGGTCATGAGACGTCCGCAAGGAAACCTCCCACTCAGATAGCACCAGGGATCCCACAGTCTTTTTCCTCCTCCTCCTCCTCCTACTACTACTACTACTACTACTACTACTACTACTCCCTTCTAGCACTGATAGTGTTCCCTAGTTGGGTCGTGAGATGTCCGCAAGGAAATCTCCCACTCAGATAGCACTGAGGATCCCACAGTCTTTTTCCTCTTCCTCCACCTCCTCCTGCTCCTCCTGCTCCTCCTGCTCCTATTACTACTACTACTACTACTACTAATACTACTACTACTCCCAGCACTGATGGTGTTCCCTAGTTGGGTCGTGAGATGTCCGCAAGGAAATCTCCCACTCAGATAGCACTGAGGATCCCACAGTCTTTTTCCTCTTCCTCCACCTCCTCCTGCTCCTCCTGCTCCTCCTCCTCCTATTACTACTACTACTACTATTATGACTACTACTACTACTGATGGTGTTCCCTTGTTGAATCGTGAGATGTCTGCAAGGAAACCACCCAGCTCAGACAGCACCAAGGACTCCTCCATCCGTCCTTCCTCCTCCTCCTCCTCCTCCTCCTCCTCCTCCTCTTCCCTTCTAGCACTGATGACGTTCCCTAGTTGGGTCATGAGACGTCTGCAAGGAAACCACCCAGCTCGGAGAGCACCAAGGACCCCCTCTGCAAGTTGTTAACTTAAATATCTTCCAGTAACTTTCCCATTGGGAAGGGCTCTATGTGTGTGTGTTTGTGTCATTTTGTGTGTGTGTGTGTGTTGCCATTAGTAATTCAGAACGCAACAATACAATCAATGCCAATAACTAACTTACTCGGGCTTGAGGAATGAAAGGAGAAGCTACACACTCCTCCAGATCTCCGATTGAAAAGAAATCCCGACCGATTGTATGCAAATCCCACGCAAATTTTATGCAAACCTCATGCAAATTTTATGCAAATCTAGGCACAAAATCCCTTTTCTTCCCCAAAGAGATCTTTCTCTCTTTTCCAAAGTTCTGCGTTCCCTCCTTTTTTTAAATTTCCTTTTTCTTTTCTTTTTTTTTAAAGCTCGTTGTGGGTTGTTAACCGTTGCCGAGGTGTGTCAACAGGAGGGTTGTGTTGCATCAGCTTTGCGATATTCTAGGAGAGGTTGATTTCCCACTTGTGAGCGAGAATCGGAGCTGCCGGATTGAGAACGCGGAGAACCCGATGGGAGTTTTTTTGTGCTCACACGGGCGGTCCTTGCTTTACGACCGCAAGTGACCTTGAGCGAAACCCTGGCCGCATTTTCGGCCGCCGTGGTTCAGCTGAATGGCCGCGCTTGTTAAAAGTTCACGCGGTCGTTAAGTGAATCCGGCTCCCCCCCCGTGTGATCACCCCACCCCGGGATCCTGTGACCGTCAGAAGTATGAGTCAGTTGCCGAGTGGCTGAAGATTGAGCCCCTGACCCCGAGGATGGTGTGTCGGGCATAAGGGGGGGAGGAAATGGCTCTGTTGTAACTTTGAACAGTTGTTAAATGAACGGTTATAAATTGAGGACTCTCTGTACAACTAGTCTTCAAGTTATGACGGTTCACTTAGCATCCTTCCCCCCCTCCCCTCTGTTCCCCTGCTTTCCCTTCTCTTCTTTCTCCCCTTCTCCCTTCCCTCCCTTCCCTTCGTCCCCTCCTCTCTTTCCTTTCTTCACTTCCTTCTTCCCCTCCTCCTCTTCCTCCCTGCTCTCTCTCTTCCCCATTCTTCCCTTCTTCCTCCTCCTCTTTTCCCTTCCTTCCTCCTCCTGCTTCCTTCCTTCTTCCCCTCCTCTCCTTCCTTTCTTCACTTCCTTCTTTCCCTCCTCTTCCTCCCTCCCCCTGTTCTTCTCCTTTCCCTCCCT
>NW_015390656.1:26125-44762 GCF_001527695.2 Protobothrops mucrosquamatus | reverse complement strand
GATAGCACCAGGGATCCCACAGTCTTTTTCCTCCTCCTCCTCCTCCTCCTCCTCCTCCTACTACTACTACTACTACTACTACTACTCCCTTCTAGCACTGATGACGTTCCCTAGTTGGGTCGTGAGATGTCCGCAAGGAAACCTCCCACTCAGATAGCACCAGGGATCCCACAGTCTTTTTCCTCCTCCTCCTCCTCCTCCAACTACTACTACTACTACTACTACTCCTCTCAGCACTGATAGTGTTCCCTAGTTGGGTCGTGAGATGTCCGCAAGGAAATCTCCCACTCAGATAGCACTGAGGATCCCACAGTCTTTTTCCTCTTCCTCCACCTCCTCCTGCTCCTCCTGCTCCTCCTGCTCCTATTACTACTACTACTACTACTACTAATACTACTACTACTACTACTACTCCCAGCACTGATGGTGTTCCCTAGTTGGGTCGTGAGACGTCCGCAAGGAAACCTCCCACTCAGAGAGCACCAGGGATCCCACAGTCTTTTTCCTCCTCCTCCTCCTCCTCCTCCTCCTACTCCTCCTACTCCTCCTCCTCCTCCTACTACTACTACTACTACTATGACTACTACTACTACTGATGGTGTTACCTTGTTGGGTCGTGAGACGTCTGCAAGGAAACCACCCAGCTCAGACAGCACCAAGGACTCCTCCATCCGTCCTTCCTCCTCCTCCTCCTCCTCCTCCTCCTCCTCCCTTCTAGCACTGATGACGTTCCCTAGTTGGGTCATGAGACGTCTGCAAGGAAACCACCCAGCTCTGAGAAAACCAAGGACCCCCTCTGCAAGTTGTTAACTTAAATATCTTCCAGTAACTTTCCCATTGGGAAGGGCTCTATGTGTGTGTGTTTGTGTCATTTTGTGTGTGTGTGTGTGTGTGTGTTGCCGTTAGTAATTCAGAACGCAACAATACAATCAATGCCAATAACTAACTTACTCGGGCTTGAGGAATGAAAGGAGAAGCTACACACTCCTCCAGATCTCCGATTGAAAAGGAATCCCGACCGATTGTATGCAAATCCCATGCAAATTTTATGCAAACCTCATGCAAATTTTATGCAAATCTAGGCACAAAATCCCTTTTCTTCCCCAAAGAGATCTTTCTCTCTTTTCCAAAGTTCTGCGTTCCCTCCTTTTTTTAAATTTCCTTTTTCTTTTCTTTTTTTTTAAAGCCCGTTGTGGGTTGTTAACCGTTGCCGAGGTGTGTCAACAGGAGGGTTGTGTTGCATCAGCTTTGCGATATTCTAGGAGAGGTTGATTTCCCACTTGTGAGCGAGAATCGGAGCTGCCGGATTGAGAACGCGGAGAACCCGATAGGAGTTTCTTTGTGCTCACACGGGCGGTCCTCGCTTTACGACCGCAAGTGACCTTGAGCGAAACCCTGGCCGCATTTTCGGCCGCCGTGGTTCAGCTGAATGGCCGCGCTTGTTAAAAGTTCACGCGGTCGTTAAGTGAATCCGGCTCCCCCCCCCGTGTGATCACCCCACCCCGGGATTCTGTGACCGTCAGAAGTATGAGTCAGTTGCCGAGCGGCTGAAGATTGAGCCCCTGACCCCGAGGATGTCGGGCATAAGGGGGGGGAAATGGCTCCGTTGTAACTTTGAGTTAAATGAACGGTTATAAATTGAGGACTCTCTGTAGAACTAGTCTTTGACTTGTGACGGTTCACATCCTTCCTTCCTTCCTCTTTCTCTCCCTTCCCCTCCGTTCCCCTGCCTTCTCTTCTTTGTCCCCCTTCTTCCTTCCTTCCTTCCTTCCTTTCCTTTTCTCCCTTCCCTTCGTCCCCTCCTCTTTCCTTTCTTCACTTCCTTCTTCCCCTCCTCTTCCTCCCCACTCCCTCTTTTCCCCATTCATGTACTCCCCTTCCCTTCTTCCCCTTCTTTCTTCCTCTCTCCTTCTTTCCTTCACTCCCTTCTTCCCCTCCTCTCTCCCTCTCTTCTTCCCTTCCCTCCGTTCTTCCCCTCCCTTCCCCATTCATGTACTCCCCTTCCCTTCTTCCCTTTCTTCTCTCCTTCTTTCCTTCTTCCCCTCACCTCCCTCCCTTCTGCTCCTCTCCTCCCTCCCTCCCTTCCTTCCACACTCCCTTCTTCCCCTCCTTCCTCTCTCCCCTGCCTTCCCCATTCATGTACTCCCCTTCTTTCTCTTCTTTCTTCCTTTACTTCCTTCTTCCCCTCCTCTCTCTCCCTCTCTTCTTCTCCTCATTTTCTTCTTTTCTCCCTCCATCCCTTCTTCCCCATTCATGTACTCCCCTTCTTCCCCTTCTTTCTTCCACTCCTTCCTTCCTTCACTTCCTTCTTCCCCTCCTCTCTCTCATTCCCTTCTGCGCCTCCTCCCCTTCCTTCCTTCCTCCCTTGTTCCCCTCCCTTCCCCTCCCCTGCCTTCCCCATTCATGTACTCTCCTTCCCTTCTTCCCCTTCTTTCTTCCTCTCCTCTTTCCTTCACTCTCTTCTTCCCCTCCTGTCCCTCCCTCCCCTTCCTTCTCCTCCCTTCACTTCCTTCTTCCCCTTTCCTCCCTCCCTCCCTTCTGCCCATCCTCTCCTTCCTTCCTTCCACACTCCCTCCTTCCCCTCCTCCTTCCCCTCCCCTCCCCATTCAGGTACTCCCCTTCTTCCCCTTCTTTTTTCCTCTCCTTCCTTCACTTCCTTCTTCCCCTCCTCTCCCTCCCTCCCGTCTTCCCCTCCTTCCTTCCTCCCTCCAATTCCTTCTTCCCCTCCTTCCTGATCTGAGGCCTCCAGGGCGGCAGGTGTGGCTCTCATTCCTCACAGCTGGCACGCCCTCAGTGCAACATGGTTTACGGCATCCGGAGGAGGGGGGGCACAAGAGAGAAGAGAAACGTCACAACGGCACGGGGAAAAAAGGGACGTACGTTTTTCGCACTTAGCGACCGTCACAGCGTCCCCCGCCGTCCCACGATCGAAAGTCTGGACGCTTGGCTGCCGACTCGTAGTTGTGATGGTCGCAGTGTCCCCGTGTGTGTGTGTGTGACGCAGTCCCCTTTTTGTGACCTCCGGACGAGCAAAGTCAGCGGAGGTCTTAATGACCGGGTGACTGATTTAATGACCGCGGCGGCTAGGAAGGGTCGAAAATCGGGGCAAAACCCGCTTCCCGGATGTCTCCCTTTGTGACAGAAACATTAGGGCCCGTTGCGGTCGTAAATCAAGGACTGCCTCTAATTCTTTGAGATTTGGGATTGGACCCGCTTAAGCTCTCTCAATTTCAAAAATGCTTGAAATAGCAGGGGGGAAAAATTGCCCCAAAACTGGAGATACGTTTTTTACAGGTTTTTTTTTTTTTAACAGAGAAGGGGGTTGGACTAGATGACCTCCCAGGTCCCTTCCAACTCTATGATTCTGTAACGGCCTCCTGCTTGAGCAGGGGGTTGGACTAGGTGACTTCCGAGGTCCCTTCCAATTCTATGCTTCTATGATTCTGTAAGGGTCTCCTGCTTGAGCAGGGGGCTGGACTAGATGACCTTTGTGGTCCCTTCTTTTATTCTACAATTTTGTAGGCAGGGTCTCCTGCAGGAGCAGGGGGTTGGACTAGATGACCTTTGTGGTCCCTTCCAACTCTGTCCTTCTATGATTCTGCAAGGGTCTCCTGCTTGAGCAGGGGGCTGGACTAGATGACCTTTGTGGTCCCTTCTTTTATTCTACGATTCTGTAGGCAGGGTCTCCTGCAGGAGCAGGGGGGTTGGAATAGATGACCTTTAGGGTCCCTTCCAACTCTGTCCTATGATTCTGTAAGTCTCCTGCTTGAGCAGGGGGGCTGGGCTAGATGACCTCCGAGGTCCCTTCCAAGTCTGTCCTTCCGTGACTCTGCAAGGGTCTCCTGCCTGAGCACGGGGTTGGACTAGATGACCTCCCAGACCCTTTCCAAATGCGTTCAGAATTCATCCTCTCCTTCGCCCTCTCTCGTCCCTTGCCTGTTCCCTTTTGTCCTTCTGCCTGTTTCCCAAGGCTTTGTTTTTGTTGCCGTTTGTCGACAAACTCACACGCACCCAGAGGCGGTTGAAGGCTGCGCTGATAAACACAAATACGTTCCTCCAAAGAGATAGTTGCGTCTTTTGACCTTCCTCCCTTGCTTTGACCAGCCACCCGTCCTTCAGAAACTGTTAATTTTGGTGCACGGTTGCGACACAATATGAGTTGTGTGATCCTGGAATCCTTGGGCCGGGCGGGACCTTGGAGGTCATCCAGCCCAACCCCCTCCCAAGCAGTAGACCCTGACAGAATCATAGAATGACAGTTGAAAGGGATGTTGGAGGTCATCTAGTCCAACCCCGTTCCCAAGCGGTAGACCTTGACAGAATCATAGAATAACAGAGTTGGAAACGGACGTTGGAGGTCATCTAGTCCAACCCCCTGCTCAAGCCGGAGACACTTACAGAATTGTAGAATAACAGAGTTGAAAGGGACCTCGGAGATCATCTAGTCCAACCCCCTTCCCAAGCAGTAGACCCTGACAGAATCATAGAAGGACAGTTGAAAGGGATGTTGGAGGTCATCTAGTCCAACCCCGTTCCCAAGCAATAGACCTTGACGGAATCATAGAATAACAGAGTTGGAAATGGACGTTGGAGGTCATCTAGTCCAACCCCCTGCTCAAGCCGGAGACACTTACAGAATCATGGAATTATGGAGTTGGAAGGGACCTCAGAGATCATCTAGTCCAGCCCCCTGCTCAAGCAGTAGACCCTGACAGAATCATAGAAGGACACAGTTGGAAGTGATCTCGGAGGTCATCTAGTCCAGCCCCCTTCGCAAGCAGTAGACCCTTAATCACAGACTGACAGAACTGGAAGGGACCTGGGAGGTCATCCAGTCCAACCCCCTGCTCAAGCAGGAGACCCTGACAGAATCATAGAAGGACACAGTTGGAAGTGATCTAGTCCAGCCCCCTTCGCAAGCAGTAGACTCTTAAAGAATCCCAGAAGGACAGAACTGGAAGGGACCTGGGAGGTCATCTAGTCCAACCCCCTGCTCAAGCAGGAGACCCCTACAGGATCACGGAATGACAGAGATGGGAGGGATCTCGGAGGTCATCTAGTCCAGCCCACTGCTCAAGCAGGAGACCCTTACATGATCATGGAACGACAGAGATGGAAGGGGCCTGGGAGGTCATCTAGTCCAGCCCACTGCTCAAGCAGGAGACCCTTACATGATCATGGAACGACAGAGATGGAAGGGTCCTGGGAGGTCATCTAGTCCAACCCCCTGCTCAAGCAGGAGACCCTGACAGAATCATAGAAGGACACAGTTGGAAGTGATCTAGTCCAGCCCCCTTCGCAAGCAGTAGACTCTTAAAGAATCCCAGAAGGACAGAACTGGAAGGGACCTGGGAGGTCATCTAGTCCAACCCCCTGCTCAAGCAGGAGACCCTTCCAGAATTATAGAATAACAGAGATGGAAGTGATCTTGGAGGTCATCTAGTCGAACCCTCTGCTCAAGCAGGAGACCCTTACAGGATCATGGAACAACAGAGATTGAAGGGGCCTGGGAGGTCATCTAGTCCAGCCCACTGCTCAAGCAGGAGACCCTTACATGATCATGGAACGACAGAGATGGAAGGGTCCTGGGAGGTCATCTAGTCCAACCCCCTGCTCAAGCAGGAGACCCTTACAGGATCACGGAACGACAGAGATGGAAGGGACCCGGGAGGTCATCCAGTCCAACCCCCTGCTCAAGCAGGAGACCCTTACAGGATCACGGAACGACAGAGATGGAAGGGGCCTGGGAGGTCATCTAGTCCAACCCCCTGCTGGCCGGGGGATTCTGGGAGCGGAGGTCCACCCGCCTTCATGTGGCTGAGATTGAGTCTGGTAACAACGTTGATTTGTTATTGCCAAGAAGGGTGTCAGACACACCCTTGTCTGGTTTAATTTATTTAATGTGCATTTCATAAGATCGGTCGGCTTTATGTAATTATGTGTGCTGTAATTAGGACATAATGTACCGGTAACGTTCCTCAGCGGGCGACAGTCGGCGTTAAGCGGGCCTGAAGCGTTTGGAAGGATTTCCGGGAGAATCCGCTGGGCGGGACCAAACGAAGCGAAAACCCCCAAAAGGAAAGCAAAAGAAAGGAAAGGAAAGAGCAAGGGACGGGAAAGGAAGGAAGGAGGGAAAAAAGGAGAGAGGAAAGGAAGGGAAGGGAAGAAAGAGGAGAGAAAGGAAGGAAAAAAGGGGAGGATAGGAAAGGAAAAGAGAGAGGGAAGGAAGGGAAGGGAAGAAAGGAGAGGAAGGAAAAAAGGGAAGGGAAGGAAAGAGGAAAAAGGAGAGAGGGAAGGGAAGAAAAGGGAAGAAAGAGGAGAGAAAGAAAGGAAAAAGGGAGGATAGGAAAGAGGGAAAAAGGAGAGAGGGAAGGAAGGGAAGGAAAGAAAGAGGAGAGAAAGGAAGGAAAAAAGGGGAGGATAGGAAAGAGGGGAAAAGGAGAGAGGAAGGGAAGGGAAGGAAGGAAAGAAAAAAGGAAAAAGAGGAGAGAAAGGAAAGGAAGGGAAGGAAAGGAAAAGGAAGAAAGAGGAGAGAAAGGAAGGGAAAAAGGGGAGGATAGGAAAGAGGAAAAAGAGAGAAAAGGGAAGAAAGAGGAGAGAAAGGAAGGAAAAAGGGAAGGGAAGGAAAGAGGAAAAAAGGAGAGGGAAGGAAGGGAAGGGAAGAAAGGAGAGAAAGGAAGGAAAAGGGAGGATAGGAAAGAGGAAAAAAGGAGAGGGAAGGAAGGGAAGGGAAGAAAGAGAAAGGAAGGAAAAAAGGGAAGGATAGGAAAGAGGAAAAAAGGACAGAGGGAAGGAAGGGAAGGGAAGAAAGAGAGAAAGGAAGGAAAAAAGTGAAGGATAGGAAAGAGGAAAAAAGGAGAGAGGGAAGGGAAGGGAAGGGAAGAAAGAGGAGAGAAAGGAAGGAAAAGGGAGGATAGGAAAGAGGAAAAAAGGAGAGAGGGAAGGGAAGAAAAGGGAAGAAAGAGGAGAGAAAGGAAGGAAAAAGGGAGGATAGGAAAGTGGAAAAAAGGAGAGAGGGAAGGAAGGGAAGGGAAGAAAGAGGAGAAAAAGGAAGGAAAAAAGGGGAGGATAGGAAAGAGGAAAAAAGGAGAGAGGGAAGGAAGGGAAGGGAAGAAAGGAAGGAAAAAAGGGAAGGATAGGAAAGGAAAAAAGGAGAGAGGAAAGGAAGGGAAGGGAAGAAAAGGGAAGAAAGAGAAAGGAAGGAAAAGGGAGGATAGGAAAGAGGAAAAGAGGGAAGGAAGGGAAGGGAAGGCAAGAAAAGGGAAGAAAGAGGAGAGAAAGGAAGGAAAAAAGGGAAGGGAAGGAAAGAGGAAAAAAGGAGAGAGGGAAGGAAAGAAAAGGGAAGAAAGAGGAGAGAAAGGAAGGGAAAAGGAAGGGAAGAGGAAAAAAGGAGAGAGGAAAGGAAGGGAAAGGAAGAAAGAGGAGAGTAAGGAAGGAAAAAGGAAGGGAAGGAAAGAGGAAAAAAGAGGGAAGGAAGGGAAGGAAAGGAAAAGGAGAGAAAGGAAGGAAAAATGGGAAGGGAAGAGAAGGAACGAGGGAAGGAAGGAGAGGAAAAGGAAAGAAAGGACAAAGATGGAAGGAAAGAGGAAAAGGGAAGGATGGAAGGAAAGGAGGTGAGAGGGAAGGAAGATAGACGATCGTTTCTCCCCCCCACACACACTGCCATTCTCACTTCAGACGGCCTCTGTGTGTGTGTGTGTGTGTGTGTGTGTGTGTGTGTGTGTGTGTGTCTCCCTTCAAAGCGGTCGGTCGTCAGCCGGAGGAACCGCTCGGCCCTTCCCCGTTGCCGGCTCCCTGGAGGGGAAGCTCCCCCTTCGACCGTCTTAACCTCCCGTTTGGCTTTCGTCGCAGGGCGTTTCGCACTCGGGACCCCGGAGCGATGGCGGCGAGCTGACCCGGCACCCAGGACCGGGCTGAGGATGAGCTGCACTGCCTCCCTGCGAGGGAAGATCTCCGGGGCCTTCTACAACCACGGCTTGCGCTGCGCCTCCTGCCCGATTCCCATCATCCTCTTCACCGGCCTCTGCGTCCTGGCCTGCTGGTGAGAGGCCCCGGGGGATTCTGGGAGTGGAAGTCCTCCCCTCTTAAAGTTTGTTGACTGGGGGATTCTGGGAGTTGAAGTCCTCCAGTCTTAAAGCTTCCTTGCTGGGGACTTCTGGGAGTTAATATCCACCCCTCTTAAAGCATGGAGACTAGGGGATTCTGGGAGTCGAAGTTCTCCCCTCTTGAAGCATGGAGACTGAGGGATTCTGGGAGTTAATATCCACCCCTCTTGAAGCATGGAGACTGAGGGATTCTGGGAGTTGAAGTCCTCCTCTTAAAGCATGCCAGCTGGGGGATTCTGGGAGTCGAAGTTCAGCCATCTTAAAGCATGCTGCCTGGGGGATTCTGGGAGTTGAAGTCCTCCCTTCTTAAAGCATGGAGACTGAGGGATTCTGGGAGTTGAAGTCCTCCTCTTAAAGCAGGCCAGCTGGGGGATTCTGGGAGTCGAAGTTCAGCCATCTTAAAGCATGCTGCCTGGGGGATTCTGGGAGTTGAAGTCCTCTTAAAGCAGGCCAGCTGGGGGATTCTGGGAGTCGAAGTTCAGCCATCTTAAAGCATGCTGCCTGGGGGATTCTGGGGGTGGAAATCCTCCCCTCTTCTGGGGGATTCTGGGAGTCGAAGTCCACCCCTCTTAAAGCATGGCCGGCTGGGGGATTCTGGGAGTTGAACCTGTGACAGATTCCCAGGCGTTTACGTGAGAAAGGGGGACTTTGGAGCGGCCTCGGGAGTTGACTTCCGCTTTCCCTCCCTTGCAGCTACCCGTTGCTCAAGCTCCCGCTTCCGGGCACGGGGCCCGTGGAGTACACCACCCCGGTGAAGGACTACTCCACGCCTCCCCCCTTCCCGGCCGGCCAGCAAGGAGAGCCCGGCGAGCGCCCCGACTGGGTAGGTAGGAGGAACGACGGAGCCATTTTGTGAATCGTGGTTGATCTCGAGAGCCTCCCGTTCTCCGAGCTTGGAGGGTGGGGTGGGGGGGTCGCTGTCTTCTGGCAGACGTTTCGGGACCCAACTAGGGAACGTCATCAGGGCTGGAAGGGAGGGAGGGGCTTTGTTCTCCTCCTCCACCTTCCTCCTCCTCCTGTATTTCTCCCCTTCTCCTTCTGTACGTCTCCTTTTCTTCCTCCTCCTCCTCCTCTACTTCTCCCCTTTCTCCTCCTCCTCCTGTACTTCTCCTCTCTTCCTCCTCCACCTGTACTTCTCTCCTCCTCCTCCTCCTCCTCTACTTTTGTCCTTCTCCCATACTTTTCCCCTCTTCCTCCTGTACTCCCCTCCTCTTCTTTCTCCTCCTGTACTTCTCTCTTCCTCCTCCTCCTCTACTTCTCCCCTTTCTCCTCCCTCTCCCATACTTTTCCTCTCTTTTTCCTCCTCCTGTACTTCTCTCCTCTTCTTTCTCCTGTACTCCTCTCCTCCTNTCCCCTTTCTCCTCCTCCTCCTGTACTCCTCCTCCTGCACTTCTCTCCTCCTCCTCCTATACCCCCTTCCTTCTCCTGTACTTCTTCCCTCTTCTTCCTCCTGTACTTTTCCTCTCCTCCTCCTGTACTCCTCTCCTCCTCCTTCCCCTACTTCTCCCCTTTCTCCTCCTCCTCCTGTACTCCTCCTCCTGCACTTCTATCCTCCTCCTCCCATATTTCCCCTCTTCTTCCTCCTCCTGTACTTCTCATCCTCTTCCTGTACTTCTCTTCCTCCTGTATTTTACTCCTCCTCCTTCTCTTCCTCTAGTCCTCCTCCTGTATTTCTGTCTTCTTTCTCCTCCTGTACTTCTATCCTCCTCTTCCTCCTCCTCCTCCTCCTCCCCCTGCAGAGATGGAATTCCAATCTTGCAAATTCAATGGACTTAACGTTAGAATCAAATGGAATTAGCTCCTCGGGATGTTGTTTTCCTCTCTCTGGTCTACCTCGCAAGGCTCACCCTATTCACCCCCGTCGTATTTGGGTGTGTGTGTGTGTGTTTTCTCTCCTCCAGTACTCCGGAGCCCCCGTGGCCTACATCCAACAGGTCCTGGTGAAAGCCACCGTTTCCCCGTGGCCAAAGACCTTCCTGCCCGTCGACGTCTTCCGCTCTCCGCTCGCCCGGGTCTTCCAGCTGGTGGAGGAAATCCGCAACCACGTTTTGCGAGACGGGTACGTCAGAAAACGAGGACCCCCTTCTCGGGGCTTCCTCTCTTTACACACACACACACACACACTCCCAGCAGGGACACAAAAAAGGACATTCGACGGAGGGGTGGCGGTTTCGCAAGTGGTCCTCGTTTGGCGACCACAAAGGCGCCCTGAATCTCTGTTGCTATGCGAGACGTTTGCCGATTCAGTTTGGCTCCCGTGTTTCGCTGCCTCCCTTGCCAACGTTGTGAAGTGAACCCCTCCCGTCATTAAGCGAATCACCCAGGTCATTAAAGGAATCGGGTGGAAGGCCACCCAAAGGGATCACGTGACCTATATCCCTCCTCCGGGATGCCGCAACCGTCATAACTACGAGTCAGTTGCCCAGGGTCTGAATTTTGATCAGCTAAGCCTGGGGAGGCTGCAACGGTTGTAAGGAGGAGGAACGGCCTTAAGTGGCGTTTTCCGGGGCCGTGGCAAGTCCGAATGGTCACTAAATGAACGGTCGCAAGTCCAAAGTATGGTTGCATCCTTCCAGCCTGGAGGAATTTTATTTGGCCGACAGGGTGTAAGATTTAGCATCCCGAGATGTGGGTGGTTTTCCAGGCCTTGTGTTCGTTCCTTCCTTCCTTCCCTTTTTCCTCTCCTTCCTTCCTTCCCTTTTTCCTCTCCTTCCTTCCCTCTCTCCCTCTGTCCTTCCATCCTTCCCACTCTTTTTTCTCTCCGTCCTTCCTTCTTTCTTCCCTCCCTCCCTCCGTCCTTCCATCCTTCCTCTTTTTCCTCTCCTTCTTTCTTTCCTTCCTTCCTCCCTCCTTCGCTCCTTCCTCCATCCTTCTGTCCTTCCCATCCTTTTTCCTCTCCTTCCTTCCTTCCTTCCTTCCTTCCTTCCTTCCTTCCTTTCCCCCCTCCCTCCCTCCTTCTGTCCTTCCATCCTTCCTACCCTTTTTCCTCTCCTTCCTTCCCTCCCTCCCTCCCTCCTTCCATCATTCCTACCCTTTTTCCTCGCCTTCCTTCTTTCCTTCCTTCTCGCTCCCTCCCTCTGTCCGTCCTTTTCTTCTTTTCTTGAATCAAAGCTGACAATTTAGCCATCTCTCACTAACTCCATCAAGTTTTTTCCAGTTGTGGGAATCAAAGTATTCTATTTTTGTGTGTAGTATTGCTGCCATCGACATATATAACACAATCGTTGCTCGTTTGACGTCTTGTCTTCTCCCTTCTGTCTTTCGGCGCCCAGTTCCCGGATTCAAAGTTTGGACGATACCTGCCTTCAACTGACCGATCTCTTGCCCGGCTTGAAGAAACTTCGGGGTCTGCTCCCCGAACATGGCTGCCTCCTCCTCTCCCCGGCGAATTTTTGGCAGAACGACCAGGAGCGTTTCAGCGCGGACCCCGATATCATTAAAACCGTACACCAGCACGAGCCCAAGACCTTGCAGACGTCGGCTACGCCGAAAGGTAGGGATAGCTGAACCCTGCGGGACTTTGGCAACCACGTAGGCGCCATTCCCGAATAGCTGAAGATGCTGGGAGTTGAAGTCTACCCTTGAGAAGACAAGGTGGAGTGACCAGTTCTTCTCAACCTCCACAAGACGGGTGGACCGCAAATCCCAGCATTCCCCCAACCAGCCAAGCCGGTTGAAACCCACCCAGCTTAAGGTTGCAGAGGTTGAGAAACACTGGGAGAGACGGAGGGATGTCAACAAACATCCACCAGGATCTCCAAGTTGAGCAGTTTCTCCAGGTCACCAAGCACATCCTTCAAGGTGGATGGTTCTCAACCTCTGCAACTTTAAGATGGGTGGACCTCAAATCCCAGAGTTCCCCCAATCAGCCAAGCCGGTTAAAACCCACCCAGCTTAAGCTTGTGAAGGTTGAGAAACACTGGGGGAGACAGAGGGATGTCAACGGGCGTTCACCGGGATCTCTGAGTTGAGCGATTTTTCCAGGTCACCAAGCACGTCCTTCAAGATGGATGGTTCTCAACCTCTCCAACTTTAAGAGGGTGGACTTCAACTCCCAGAATGCCTCCAACCAGCCAAGCCAGTTGAAGTTCACCCATCATAAGGTTGGGAAGGCTGAGATACACTGGGAGAGACGGATGGACATCAACCGGCGTTCACCAGTGTTTGAACAGTGTCTCCAGATCATCAAGCGCATCCTTCAAGAGGGATGTTTCTCAAATTCTGCAACTTGAAGATGGGTGGACTTCAATTCCCAGAATTCCCCCAACCAGCCAAGCCAGTTGAAGTCTACCCACCATAAAGTTGTGGATGTTGAGAAACACTGGGAGAGACGGAGGGATGTCAACAAGCGTTCATCACGATTTCCAGATTGAACAGTGTTTCCAGCTCACCAAGCACATCCTTCAAGATGGATGGTTCTCAACCTCTCTCAACTTGAAGATGGGTGGACTTCAACTCCCAGAATTCCCCCCAACTGACCAAGCCAATTGAAGTTTACCCACCTTAAGTTTGCTGAAATTGAGAAACACTGGGAGAGACGGAGGGATGTCAATGACCGTTCACCAGTCTTTGAACAGCGTTTCCAGATCCCCAAGCCAGTCCTTCAAGATGGATGCTTGTATCACCCTGTTCATGGCTTGGTGTCCTTCCCACTCACCTCCTGTTCTTCTCCTGGTGTCTTCAGATCTCCTGTTCGGCGTGCCGGGAAAGTACAGCGGGGTGAATCTCTACAACCGGAAGCGAGTGGTTGTCTACGCCATCACCTTGGGTCTCCGTCATTATGACGCCAGGTGAGTTCCTTTCCGAAACTGGGACATTCTGGAGAAACTTTTGACCAGGTGGGACCTTCCTCGTGGCGTTCTCCATCTGTCGTGTGGTGGGTGTTCGATTCTTAAAAACCCACATTTTGGAGAGTTTGTCCCTGATTGGACCAGCCACATGTAAGTCAGATTTTACTCTAGCAATACAGGTTACGACCTCAAGTTACGACCGTGCCCATCCTGGTTGTAACTCGTGACGGCCGTAAAATGGGCAGGTCGTGGGAGCTGACGACCATTATGTCGTTAAGCGAATCATTGCGGTCGTGAAGCAAATCGACGGTTTGCCGTGGTACGCTATTCCGCAAACCGGAAGTCCTCAAGTTACGACTTTAATGGAATCTGCCCAACTTAGGACAGTCGTAAAATGGATAGATTGTGTGACTGTATGAGCTTTTTTCCAGAGGTCGTTAAGTGAATCAATGTCATTAAGCAAAGCAATGGTCGGTTATGACGTGGTTGGGTAAAAACTGAAAGCCCAAGTAGTCCTCGAGTTATGACGGTAACGGACTCTTCCCATCATGGTTCTGACTCGTGACACTTATAAAATGGTTGGATTCTGTGACAACCTTTTTTGTGGCGGTCGTTAAGTGAATCACTCCGGTCCTTAAGCGAAACAATGGTTTGCTATGGGGTGATTTCTCCCCATAACTGGAAATGCAGCTAGCCCTCAAGTTACGACTGTAAAGAAATCTGCCCAATACGCTGGTGGCTCGTGTCGGTCATAAAATGGCTGGGCTGCCTGACTGTGACGGTCGTTAAGTGAATCACTGCAGCGAAGCAATGGTTTGTGATGACATGGTTTTTCCCGAAAAACGGAAAGAAATGCCCGTTTTCAGCGGGAATGTCTCGGAATGCGGTCACATGACTGCTGGACGCTGCATACGGATGTTCCATTCACTTCCAGTGGGCCGTTCTAGGCCTGGGAGTCCTTCTCACGGCCTCCGAGGCCTAGAATGGATTCCCGGAAGTGGCATCCATGCACTTGCAATGGGCCGTTCTAGGCCTGGGAGTCTTTCTCACGGCCTCCGAGGCCTAGAATGGATTTCCGGAAGTGGCATCCATGCACTTCTGACGGGCCGTTCTAAGCCTGGAAGGCCTCCTTCAGGTCTCCAAGGCCTAGACTGGACTTCCGGAAGTGGCATCCATGCACTTCCAGTGGGCCGTTCTAGGCTTGGGAGTCTTTCTCCCAGCCTCCGAGGTCTAGAATGGATTTCCGGAAGTGGCATCCATGCACTTCTGGCAGGCCGTTCTAAGCCTGGAAGGCCGCCTTCAGGCCTCCAAGGCTTAGAGTGGACTTCCGGAAGCAGTATGCGTTCAGCCGGTTCTCCGTACTCAGCCGAATTTAGCTACCGATTCCGCCGAACTGGTGCGAACCAGCTGAATCCCACCACTGCCCTCCCCCCACGCCTTGTGGATGATGGGACCGCTTGTTTGCTTGCTCCCCGCTCCAGGTTTCTCGCCAGCCTCCGCTCGCGGCTGACGCTGCTACATCCCAGCGCCAACAGCAGCCTCCAGGAACACCAGATGATCCACGTCCATTTTAAGGAAGAAATCGGCGTTGCCGAACTCATCCCGCTGGTGACCACCTACATCATCCTCTTCGCTTACATCTACTTCTCCACGCGTAAGTCTCGAGTAAGCTTAGTGGCCGTCCTGGTTCAGGACAGGCAATGCTTTACGAGGGGAGGACTTCAACTCCCAGAATCCCCCAGCCGGCATGCTTCAAGAGGGGAGGACTTCAACTCCCACAATCCCCCAGCCACCATGCTTTAAGAGGGGTGGACTTCAACTCCCACAATCCCCCAGCCACCATGCTTTAAGAGGGGTGGACTTCAACTCCCAGAATCCTTTTCTGCCTCTCTCACTCGAAGGCTGATGGGTAATTTTGTTCGTTTTCCTCCTCCAGGCAAGATCGACATGGTGAAATCCAAGTGGGGTCTGGCTTTGGCGGCCGTCGTGACGGTGCTCAGCTCCCTGCTCATGTCCGTCGGGCTGTGCACGCTCTTCGGACTCACGCCGACACTCAACGGAGGGTAGGTTGCTGAAAGGGAGTTCCGGGCTGAATTGCGGCGAGCCGGATACTGGGAGCAGGTTCCGGACGAGAGATCACTCTCAGAGGGAGTCCAGATGACCATCTATTTAAATCCGGGAGTCCTTCATCCCCGTCACATCTTTACGGAAACCGATTCCATTAAAGCTCTCTCTGTAGCTGAAAGATTGTGGGGTTCTTGGTGGTCTCGGCGCTGGGTGGTGTTCTTCCAGATGTTTCATGACCCTTCTAGGGAACGTCATCAGTGCTAGAAAGGAGTTGGGTGAGTGGAGAGGAGGAGGACTGTGGGGTCCTTGGTGCTCTCTGAGCTTGGTGGTTGTCTTGCGGACGTCTCATGACCCTATTTGGTAACATCATCAGTGCTAGAAAGGAGAGGGGTTTGCCGGGAGAAGGAGGACTGTGGGGTCCTTGGTGCTCTCTGAGCTGGGTGGTTTTCTTGCCGTTTCATGACCCAACTAGGTAACACCATCAGTGCTAGAAAGCAGTGGGATTTGTGGAGAGGAGGAGGAAGGAAGAAGGAGGAGGAGGAGGAAGAGAGAGAGAAGGACGACAACGAGAACAGTGGGGTCTTTGGTGCTCTCTGAGCTTGCAGACGTTTCATGACCGTACTAGGTAACACCATCAGTGCCAGAAGGGAGTTGGGTTAGTGGAAAGGACGAGGAGCGTCAGCAGCGGGCAAACATGCTCGTGCGTGCTCCATTTAAGTGCGCTGCACACATTGCTCGCGCGGATGGAAGAGCTCATGCGCTTGCCGGCCGCTCATGTGGAACCATCCCCTTCCCATCCGCAAAACCGGAAAATTTGGGAAACTCCACTTTAGCTCTTCTGTTCGTGGATGTGCAGACCACTGTAGAACGAGCTCCTGGCGGACATTTACGGACACCGAGACATCCGTTGTTTAGTTTCCCGTTTTTGCAAGTTTAAACATCTGGAAACGGCCGCTCCCGACTTTATTTGTGTTTTGCAAATCATCTTGAGAAAAATGTGTCAGTCCTTTTGTCCGACAACGGCAAGTCATTCCTTTCTCCTCCCAGCTTGCTCCGGGCCGGTGTTTTTCACGTTTGGTTTAGCTTCCGTATCCTTTTTTCTTCCAGGGAGATTTTCCCGTACTTGGTAGTTGTGATCGGCATCGAGAACGTGCTGGTTCTCACCAAATCGGTGGTGTCCACGCCGGTCGACCTGGAAGTGAAGCTGCGCATCGCGCAAGGTACATAAAAGAGTGGTGTTTTTTGTCCTTGAAGAGGTTTCGCCGGCCGTAACCTCGCCACCGTTTCGGGGTGATCGCCGGTCTTCACCTCGCTACCGTTTCGGGGTGATTGTCGGCCTTAACCTCGCCACCCTTTCGGGTTGATCGCCAGTCGTAACCTCGTCACTGTTTCGGGGTGATCGCCGGCCATAATCTCGACAATGTTTTGGGGTGATCACCGGTCTTAACCTCGCCACAGTTTCAGGCTGATCACTGGCCTTAACCTCGCCGCTCTTTTGGGGTGATCACTGGCCTTAACTTTGTCACCGTTTTGGAGTGATTGTCAGCCGTAACCTCCCCACTGTTTCGGGGTGATCGCCAGCCTTAACTTCGCCACTGTTTCGGGTTGATCGGCGTCCTTAACCTCGCCACTGTTTTGGGGTGATCACCGACCTTAACCTTGCTACTGTTTCACAGTGATCACCGGTCTTAACCTCGCCACTATTTCAGGGTGATCGCCAGCCTTAACCTCGCCACCCTTTCACGGTAATTGCCTGCCTTAACCTCGCCACTGTTTTGGGGTGATCGCCGGCCTTAACCTCGCCACAGTTTCACGGTGATCACCGGCCTTAACCTCGCCACCCTTTCACGGTAATTGCCTGCCTTAACCTCGCCACCGTTTCAGGGTGATCACCGGCCTTAATCTCGCCACTTTTTCGGTGTGATCGCCAGCCTTAACCTCGCCACTCTTTTGGAGTGATTGCCGGCCTTAACCTCGCCACCATTTCGGTGTGATCGCCAGCCTTAACCTTGCCACTCTCTTTCCAGGTTTGAGTAACGAGAGTTGGTCCATCATGAAGAACATGGGCACCGAGTTGGGGATCATCCTGATTGGCTATTTCACCTTCGTCCCGGCCATCCAGGTAATGGGAGGGGCTGGGAGATTCTTCTGAGGTAATCCTCGGCTTACGACCATTCGTTTAGCGACCGACGTTCCGACGGAGCTTCTGAGGCGCACTCGGCACCAATGTTCTCATATCCCATCTCTTATATCTAAAAATAAGTCCACAAAGTCTCATTGTTTTAGTCCTTACAACGCCTGAAAAATAGCTCACACCAGACCTCATCGACCCTGTATTCGGTCTCTCAAGATGGATACCACGGGTCTCTGCAGCCTTGGCAACGTTACAACTTGTGGACTTCACAACTCCCAAGATGCCACGGCTTGTGGACTTCAGCTCCCAGGATCCCACGACTTGTGGGTTTTAACTCCCAGAATGCCACGACTTGTGGGCTTCAACTTCCAGAATTCTGCAGCTGGTGGACTTCAACACCCAGAATTCCTCAGCCAGCATGGCTGGCTGAGGAATTCTGGGTATTGAAGTCCACAAATCGTAAAGTTGTCAAGCTTGGCCCAGCTCACAGGAAAAGCCGATTTTCTAGAACTTTCCTACAGTTGGACCCTATCCTCAGTTTTCTATTTATTGTGGCTGGGTTTGGGCCTCTCTCTGTTTCTCTCCCTCTTTCTCTTTCATTCTGTCTCTCTATCTCCCTCTATCTTTCACTGTCCCTCTTTATCTCCCTCTCTCTCTCTCTCTCTCTTTCATTCTCTCTCCCTCGTTCTCTTTCTCATTCTGATTCTTACTCTTTCATTCTGTCTCTTTCACTCTCCCTCTCTCTTTTTTCCCTCTCTCTCCCTCTCCTTTCTCTCTTTCATTCTCTCTGCCTTGTTCTCTAATTCTGATTCTCTTTCTCTTTCATTCTCTTTCTCTCTTTCGTTCTCTCTCTCGTTCTTTCCCATTCTGATTCTCTTTCTCTCTTCTCTTCCTCTCTCCCTCGTTCTCTCTCTCTTTTCTCTCCCTCTCCCTCTCATTCTTTCTGTTTCTCTTTCATTCTGTCTCTCTCTCTCTTTTACTTTCCCACTCCCTCTTTCTCCCTCTTTCTCTTTCTTTCATTCATTCTCCCTCATTCTCCCTCTCAGTCTCTTTCTCTTTCATTCTGTCTCTCCCTCTCCTTTCTCTCCCTCTTTCTCGATCCCTCTTTTTTCTCTCCCTCTCTCGTTCTCTTTCTCTTTCATTCTCTCTCTCTTGTTCTCTCTTTCATTCTGTCTCTCCCTCTTTCTCTCCCTCTCCCTCTTCTTTCATTCTCCCTCGCTCTCTCATTCTGATTCTCTTTCTCTTTCATTCTGTCTCTCTATCTCCCTCTCTTTCACTGTCCCTCTTTATCTCCCTCTCTCTTTCTCTCTCTCCCTCCCTCTCTCTCTCTTTCTATCTGCCTCTCCCTCTTTCTCTCTCTCTCTTCCATTCTCTCTCCCTTGTCCTCTTTCTCATTTTGATTCTCTTTCATTCTGTCTCTTTCACTCTCCCTCTTTTTTCCCTCTTTCTCTCTCCCTCTCCTTTCTGTCTTTCTCTCTTTCATTCTCTCTGCCTTGTTCTCTCATTCTGATTCTCTTTCTCTTTCATTCTGTCTCCTTTCT
>NW_015390656.1:23201-25340 GCF_001527695.2 Protobothrops mucrosquamatus | reverse complement strand
TTTCGTTCTCTCTCTCGTTCTTTCCCATTCTGATTCTCTTTCTCTCTTCCTTCTCTTCCTCTCTCCCTCGTTCTCTCTCTCCCTCTCCCTTTCTCTTTCTTGTTCTCTCTCGTTCTGATTCTGTTTCTCTTTCATTCTGTGTCTCTCTTTCACTTTCCCCCTCTCCCTGTTTCTCTCTCACTCTTTCTTTCACTCCCTCGTTCTCTCTCTCATTCTGATTCTCTTTCTCTTTCATTCTGTCTCTCCCTCTTTCTCTCTCCCTTTCCCTGTCTCTTTCTCTTTCATTCTCTCTCGTTCTCTCTTTTATTCTGTCTCTCCCTTCTCTCTCTGTTTCTCTCCCTCTCCCTCTTCTTTCATTCTCCCTCGCGCTCTCTCTCATTCTTTCTGTTTCTTTCATTCTGTTTCTCTTTCACTCTCCCTCTCACCCTCTTTCTCTTTCACTCTTCCTTTCTTTCATTCTCCCTCATTTTCTCTCTCATTCTGATTCTTTTCTCTTTCATTCTGTCTCTCTCCCTCTTTCTCTCTCTCTCTTTTCTCTGCCTCTCTCTTTCATTCTCTCTGTCTTGTTCTCTCTCTCATTCTGATTCCCTTTCCCTTTCATTCTGTCTCCCCCTTCTCTTCCTCTTTCTCTCTCTCTCTCTCTCCCTTTCTTTCTCTTTCATTCTCTCTCTTGTTCTCTCTCTCATTCTGATTCTCTTTCTCTTTCATTCTGTCTCCTTTCTCTCTTTCGTTCTCTCTTTCGTTCTCTCTCTCGTTCTTTCCCATTCTGATTCTCTTTCTCTTCTCTTCCTCTCTCCCTCTCCCTTTCTCTCTCTTGTTCTCTCTCGTTCTGATTCTGTTTCTCTTTCATTCTGTGTTTCTCTTTCACTTTCCCCCCTCCCTGTTTCTCTCTCACTCTTTTTTCACTCCCTCGTTCTCTCTCTCATTCTGATTCTCTTTCATTCTGTCTCTCCCTCTTTCTCCCTCTTTTCTCTCCCTTTCCCTGTCTCTTTCTCTTTCATTCTCTCTCTCTTGTTCTCTCTTTCATTCTGTCTCTCCCTTCTCTCTGTTTCTCTCCCTCTTCTTTCATTCTCCCTCGCACTCTCTTTCTTTGTTTCTTTCATTCTGTTTCTCTCTTTCACTCTCCCTCTCACCCTCTTTCTCTTTCACTCTTCCTTTCTTTCATTCTCCCTCATTTTCTCTCTCATTCTGATTCTTTTCTCTTTCATTCTCTCTCCCTCTTTCTCTCTTTTCTCTGCTTCTCTCTTTCATTCTCTCTGTCTTGTTCTCTCTCTCATTCTGATTCCCTTTCCCTTTCATTCTGTCTCCCCCTTCTCTTCCTCTTTCTCTCTCTCTCCCTTTCTTTTGCTTTCATTCTCATTCTGATTCTGTTTCTTTTTCATTCTCTCTCTCTCCTCTCCCTTTCTCCCTCTTCCTCTTTCTTTCTCCCCCCCAAGACAGTCTCCTTCGTCTCTCTCCCATCTTCTCTCCTCTCTCATCCTTTCCAGGAGTTCTGCCTTTTCGCCGTGGTGGGCCTGGTCTCCGATTTTTTCCTCCAGATGTTCTTCTTCACCACCGTCCTGTCGATCGACATCCGTCGGATGGAGGTAAAACGGGAGGGCGGGGAGCCGACGGCGAAGATCCGTCCCTTTGGAGAGATCTAGCAAGGGATCAATGCGGTGGTCGGGGGTCGTATTGGGACTCGGTAGGGGGATCTCCGTAACGATCTCGGAAATGGTGGAGGGCCGTGGTGGCGAACCTATGGCACGGGTGCCAGAGGCGGCACTCAGAGCCCTCTCTGTGGGCACGTGCGCCGTCGCCCCCAGTCCTGGGCCTTCAGCTGGGTTTTATAAAACCTTTTCGCTTTTGGCCTCCGCCGCCGTGTGCAAAAAAAAAAAAGGTTCAATCAATCAGTCAATTTCAACTTCTCGCGGGGGAAAAAAAAGATCTTGCAAAGTTGGGATTGATGGATTGAACTTTTTAGTCCCACCCGGTCTGCCGTGAGCACCGCAGCCACGCCCACCCCATGGGCCACGCCCAGCCAATGGGCCACACCCACCTGGCACCCGACGATGCATAAGTGGGTTTGGGGTTGCAGTTTGGGCACTCGGTCTCTGAAAAGTTCGCCATCACTGGGATAGGGTTACCTGCCTAAGCAGG
>NW_015390656.1:8688-21413 GCF_001527695.2 Protobothrops mucrosquamatus | reverse complement strand
GAGGAGGAGGAGGAGGAGGAGACTGGACAGCCAGTTGTCTGAAATGGTGTAGGGTTTCCTACCTGAGCAAGGGGCTGGACTAGATGACCTCCAGGTTACCTTGCAACTCTTATTCTATGATTCCGTAAGGGTCTCCTGTTTGAGCAGTGGGCTGGGCTAGATGACCTCCCAGGTCCCTTCCGACTCTGTTCTTCTGGATTCCTGACCTGCTGGTTGTTTTGTTCCCTTGTTAGCTGGTCAATCTGAAGAAACACCCCTCCCTCCGCCGAAGCCTGCCTCTCGCCCTTGCTTGAGCAGGGGTCTGGACTAGATGACCTTCAGGGCCCCTTCCAATGCTGTTAATCCATGATTCTGTAAACATCTCCTGCCTGAGCAGGGGACTGGACTAGATGACCTCCCATTTCCCTTCCAACTCTGTTATTCTGTGATTCTGTCAGGGTCTCCTGCTTGAGCCGGGGGTTGGACTAGATGACCTCCCAGACCCCTTCCATCTCTGTTATTCCATGATTCTGGAAGGGTCTCCTGCTTGAGCAAGGGGTTGGACTAGATGACCTCTGAGATCCCTTTCAACTCTGTTATTCCATGATTCTGGAAGGGTCTCCTGCTTGAGCAGGGGGCTGGACTAGATGACCTCCAAGGTCTCTTCCGACTCTCTTATTCTATGATTTTTGTAAGGGGCTCCTGCTTGAGCAGGGGGCTGGACTAGATGACCTCCCAGGTACCTTTCAACTCTGTCATTGTACGATTCTGTATGGGTCTCTGGCTCGTGCAGGGGGTTGGACTAGATGACCTCCCAGGTCCCTTCCGACTCTCTTATTCTATATTCTATAATCTTATTCTATGATTCTAAAAGAGTCTCCTGCTTGAGCAGGGGGTTGGACTAGATGACCTCCAAGGTCCCTTCCCACTCTTTCATTCTACGATTTTTTTGTAAGGGGCTCCTGCTTGAGCAGGGGGCTGGACTAGATGACCTCCAAGATCCCTTTCCACTCTTTTATTCTACGGTTCTGTAAGGGGCTCCTGCTTGAGCAGGGGGTTGGACTAGATGACCTCCAAGGTCCCTTCCCACTCTTTTATTCTACGATTTTTTTGTAAGGGGCTCCTGCTTGAGCAGGGGGCCGGACTAGATGACCTCCAAGGTCCCTCCCGACTCTGTTCTTCTGGATTGCTGACCTTGCCGGTTTTTGTTTCGTTCCTTCCTCAGCTGGCCGATCTCAACAAGCGGCCCCCCGCCGAAGCCTGCCTCCCGCCCCCCAAGCTCGGCGCCCGCGGCCCGCGCTACGAGCGCCAGCCGGCTATGCGCCCGGCGACCATGCACACCATCAACCTCCAGACCTCGTCTCTGCGTAACCTCCGTCTTCCCAAACGGCTGAGGGTGGTCTATTTCTTCGCCCGGACTCGGCTGGCCCAGCGGATCATCATGGTAAGGGTCTCCGGCGGGCAGAGGGGAGGGGGATCCAGGGATCCCATGGAGCAGAGTTCCGCATCCCTGGAAAGGGAGGGAGGGAAGAGGGGATGGGTTTTTTTTGGGAGAAACCAACGCACGCTCGGGCCGACGAGCACCCGTTGCTCGCGGGGTGGTGCCCTAAACGTGGCCCGGTTGCTAATTAGGCCACCGGACCGGGAGGGGATTGTGGCCCGCAGGTTTCGAACCCCTGCCATAATGCCCTCTGCATGAGGGGCCGGTCGGCCAGCTTTGCAACTTTGGAGTCTATCCCGACAATGGGAATTGGACCGGAACGGACCAATTCCGCCTTCCGCCTCCGCCTATTTACGGCCAGCTTTCCTCCTCGGCTGGCCCTCCCGCATCCGTTTTCCCAGGCTGATGCCCGTTCCCCCCCAGGGGTGGGATTCAAACACCTGAACAACTGGTTCTCTTATTGGAGGCAGACTTCCGGAAGTGGCATCCATGCACTTCCGGCAGGCCCGTTCTAGGCCTGGGAGTCCTTCTCCAGGCCTCCCAGGCCTAGAACGGACTTCTGGAAGTGGCATCCACGCACTTCCGGCAGGCCCGTTCTAGGCCTGGGAGTCCTTCTCCAGGCCTCCCAGGCCTAGAACGGACTTCCGGAAGTGGCATCCATGCACTTCCGGCGGGCCATTCTAGGTCTGGGAGTCTTTCTCCAGGCCTGCCAGGCCTAGAACGGACTTCCGGAAATGGCATCCACGCACTTCCAACAGGCCGTTCTAGGCCTGCGAGCCTCCACCAGGCCTCCGAAGCCTAGAATGGACTTCCAGAAGTGGCATCCATGTACTTCCGGCAGGCCATTATAGGCCTGGGAGGCCTGCTTCAGGCCTGCCAGGCCTAGAACGGACTTCCGGAAATGGCATCCACGCACTTCCAACAGGCCGTTCTAGGCCTGCGAGCCTCCACCAGGCCTCCGAAGCCTAGAATGGACTTCCAGAAGTGGCATCCATGTACTTCCGGCAGGCCATTATAGGCCTGGGAGGCCTGCTTCAGGCCTCCGAGGCCTAGAACGGACTTCTGGAAGTGGCATCCACACTTCTGGAGGGCCGTTCTAGGCCTGGGAGCTTCCACTTGGCCTCCGAGACCTAGAACAGACTTCCGGAAGTGGCATCCACGCACTTCCGGCGGGCCTTTCTTGGCCTGGGGAGCCTCCACCAGGTGTCCGAGGCCTAGAACGGACTTCGTGAAGTGGCAACCATGCACTTCCGGCGGGCTGTTCTAGGCCTGGGAGTCCTTCTCCAGGCCTCCAAGGCCTAGAACGGACCTCCGGAAGTGGCATCCACGCACTTCCGGTAGGCGGTTTTAGGCCTGCGAGCCTCCACCAGGCGTCCAAGGCCTAGAACGGACTTCGGGAAGTGGCATCCACGCACTTCCAGCGGGCCGTTCTAGGCCTGGGAGTCCTTCTCCAAGCCTCTGAGGCCTAGAATGGACTTCCGGAAGTGACATCCATGTACTTCCGGCAGGCCGTTTTAGGCCTGGGGAGCCTCCACTAGGCCTCTGAGTTGAAATCCACCCATTAAAGCATGCCGGCTGGGGGATTCTGGGAGTTGAAGTCCTTCCCCCTTAGAGCATGCCGGGTGGGGGATTCTGGGAGTTGAAGTCCTCCCCTCTTAAAGCATGCCGGGTGGGGGATTCTGGGAGTTGAAGTCCTCCCCCCTTAGAGCATGCTGGTTGGGGGATTCTGGGAGTTGAGGTCCTCCCCTCTTAAAGCATGCCGGCTGGGGGATTCTGGGAGTTGAGGTCCTCCCCTCTTAAAGCATGCCGGCTGGGGGATTCTGGGAGTTGAAGCCCTTAAGAGACTGCTATAACCTTGTCTTCCCCACAGACTGGGACGGTGGTCTGGATCGGCATCCTGGTTTACACCGACCCAGCGGGCTTCCGCCTCTACCTGGCTTCCCAGGTGACGGAGCAGAGCCCCCTGGGCGAAGCCGGGCTTCCCGTGCTGCCGGTCCCTGGTGAGGTCCTTCCAACCGGGGACGCCAAGTTATCCCTCTCGGTCTTTTCGGCGGACCGTGGGCAGCCTCCGCCGCCGCCGCTGTCGGAGAACCAGACGTCGGAGTCGGCGCGGCGGCGGGCGGCGGGGCACCGCGCCGAGGAGCCGCCGAACGCCAGGAGCCGGGGTCACCCGGAGGTGGGCTCCACGGCGGAAGTGACCTGGGGGGCCGAGGACGAGGAGCTCTGGAGGAAGCTGTCCTTTCGACACTGGCCCTCGCTGTTCGGCTACTACAACATCACCCTCGCCAAACGGTGGGTTCCTGGTGTTCTCCGAGCTTGGCAGTTTGCCTGCCGACGTTTCACGACCCAACTAGGGAACGTCATCAGGGCGAGAAGGCAGAAGCAGGAGGAAGGACTGTGGGGTCCCTGGTGCTCTCTGAGCTGGGTGGCTTTCTTGCAGATGTCTCGTGACCCAACTAGGGAACATCATCAGTGCTAGGAGGGAGGCGAGGTTTGTTGAGAAGAGGAAGAGGAAGGGGGGGAGGAGAGGAGGAGGAGGAGGAGGAGGAGGAGGACCGTGGGCTCCTTGGTGCTCTCTGAGCTGGGTGGTTTTCTTCCATCATTCCGCCATCCCTCTCCTTCCTTCCTCCCTCTTTCCCTCCCTCCTTTGCTTC
Organism: Protobothrops mucrosquamatus; assembly: GCF_001527695.2. Classification (NCBI taxonomy): domain Eukaryota; kingdom Metazoa; phylum Chordata; class Lepidosauria; order Squamata; family Viperidae; genus Protobothrops; species Protobothrops mucrosquamatus. The sequence continues at coordinate 17,339 of NW_015390656.1, read as the reverse complement.
CTATTTCCTTTCTTCCTCCCATCCATCCTTTCCCATTCATCTCTTTCCTATCTGCTGCCTTTCCTTCCTCTTCCCTTTCTTCCTCCCCATTTCCTTCCATCCATCCTTCCCCATCCATCTCTTTCCTCCTCTCTCCTCTTCCCTCCCTCCCTCCCCATTTCCTTCCTTCCATCCTTCCCCATTAGTCTCCTTCCTTCCTCCCTCTCCCCCTCTCCTTCTTATTTCCTTTCCTTTCACCCTCCCCATTTCTTTCCACCATCCTTCCTTTCATCTCCTTCCTCCCTCTCTCCCTCCTTTCCTTCCTGTTTCCTTCCTTCTTTCCACACTTCCTTCCTTCCACCCTCCTTCCTTTCTCCATCCATCTCCTTCCTCCCTCTCTCCTTTCCTTATTTCTTCCTCCCCATTTCCTTCCACCATCCTTCCTTCCGCCATCCATCTCCTTCCTCCTTCTCTCCCTCCTTTCCTTCCTGTTTCCTTCCTTCCTCCCCATTTCCTTCCTTCCACCCTCCTTCCTTCCACCATCCATCTCCTTCCTTCCTCTCTCCCTCCCTCCTTTCCTTATTTCCTTTCTTCCTCCCCATTTCCTTCCACCATCCTTCCTTTCGCCGTCCCATCTCCTTCCTCTCTCCCTCTCCTTTCCTTATTTCCTTTCTTTCCCATTTCCTTCCACCGTCCTTCCTTCTGCCGCCCATCTCCTTCCTCCTCCCTCCCTCCTTATTTCCTTTCTCCCTCCCCATTTCCTTCCACCATCCTTCCTTCCACCCTCCATTCCCTTCCTCCCTCTTCCTCCTTTCCTTCCTTCTTCCCCATTTCCTTCCTTCCACCATCCTTCCTTCCGCCCTCCATCTCCTCCTCCCTCCCTCCTTATTTCCTTTCTCCCTCCCCATTTCCTTCCTTCCATCCGTCCTTCCCCCGTCCATCTCCTTTCCGTGGCTCCCAGAATTCCCTTGGGGAAGGGCGTCTCCTCCTCCTCCAATCAGCTCTTCCCCTTCTCCAGGTACATCAGCATCCTTCCGGTCATCCCCGTCACCCTCTACCTGGACCCGCAAGAGGCTTTGGAGGCGCGTCACCCCCACGAAGCCAGCCGGTACCCCTCCTCCTCCTCCTCCTCCTCGGACGTCGTAAGAGCGGAGCAAGCCGAACGGCTGGCCGAAGAGAAGCCCAAAGGACACACACCCCGGGACGTCACCCTGTATAAGTGAGTGTGATATGCGCTGCAACTGTCAGCGTCCCGGTCAGTTTCCCAGTCAGGTCAAGGAGGACACCTTGTGGTTAGAATGCATCGCTGCGGGCTACTTCTGCTGACAGCCGGTTGCCAGCAGCTCGGCCATTTGATCCTGACCGGCTCATGGTTGACTCCGCCTTCCCTCCTTCCGAGGTCCGTAAGATGAGGACCTAAATTGTTGGGGGCAGGCCTCTGAGGCCTAGAATGGACTTCCGGAAGTGGCATCCACGCACTTCCGGCGGGCCGTTCTAGGCCTGGGAGGCCTCCTCCAGGACTCCGAGGCCTAGAATGGAGTACCGGAAGTGGCATCCACGCACTTCCGACGGGCCGTTCTAGGCCTGGGAGGTCTCCAGGCTCTGAGGCCTGGAGTGGAGTTCCGGAGGTGGCATCCACGCACTTCCGGCGGGCCGTTCTAGGCCTGGGAGGCCTCCAGGACTCCGAGGCCTAGAATGGACTTCCGGAAGTGGCATCCACACACTTCCGGTGGGCCGTTCTAGGCCTGGGAGCCTCCTCCAGGCCTCCGAGGCCTAGAACGGAGTACCGGAAGTGGCATCCACGCACTTCTAGCAGGCCGTTCTAGGCCTGGGAGGCCTCCTCCAGGACTCCGAGGCCTAGAATGGAGTACCGGAAGTGGCATCCACGCACTTCCGGCGGGCCGTTATAGGCCTGGGAGGTGGTCTCCAGGACTCTGAGGCCTAGAATGGAGTACCGGAAGTGGCCTCCAGTCCTCCGAGGACTTAGACTAGCCTTCCATTATTCTGTTCTGTTGTGTTCTTTCTATTGTTCTGTTCTGCTCTACTCTACTCTACTCTACTCTTCATGTCTTCTCCTCGTCTCTTCCAGGGTGGCCGCCCTCGGCCTGGCGTCCGGCATTCTTCTGGTCCTCCTCCTCTTTTGCCTCTACAAAGTCTTGTGCCCCAAGAATTACGGCCAAAACGGACTTTCCCACAGTCGGCGGCGGCGAGGGGACCTCCCCTGCGACGACTACGGATACTCGCCACCTGAGACGGAGATCATCCCCCTGGTCCTCCGGGGCCACCTCATGGTAGGGGTCATGTTGGGGCGAGCGGAGCGGCCCGATGGCCACTAAGCCGGAGAGGCGTCTTCTGGTCCCCAAGGTCTCGGGCCCCCTCGCTCGGGAAGTCCCCGTGGCCTCTCAAGAAGGTCTACAAAGCTTCTCAGTTGTCCCAACAGGTGCTTTTTCCAAGAGTCAACTGGACTTTCTTGTGTGTGTGTTTTTCTTGAAGAGGTTTCGCTCCTCGTTCGAGAAGCTTCTTCCGGTTCTGACGAACGGTTCAGCTCTTCAGTCTGAACCAGAAGAAGCTTCTCGGATTGAGAAGGGAAACCCATTCAAGCAAAAATAAGAGTTGCCTCTTGAAAAAGCACCTTTGGGACATCTCCTGAACGTCCTTTGGCGAGTCTATCGAGTTTGAAGATTGGAGACGGGACTGGGGAGGGGACGGACGGAGGGAGAGTGGAAAGAACCACGGGAGACGAACTTTGGGAGAGAGGCGTGAGCAATCGGGAGGCACCCGTAGTCGTCGTCGTAATAGCAACGATTTATGGTGGCAGAGCAACGTTAACAAATAAGAAGCATAAATAAAATAAAGTTAAATGAAAAGCAAAATTAGAAACGAATAGAAGGAAGATAAAAAATGGATTAAACTAATAAAGTACCCATAAACTACCCGAATAAACGTAAAAGAAGACAAAGTAAAAATAATAAAATTACAAAGCCAAGCTAACACAGCTGACCCTTAAATTGTACAACTGTTCATTTGGGCCCGTGATGTTTCCGTAACCCTAAATTTCACTCCGGTCGTTTCAACCGAAGACGAATCGTCGGGATTATCGGAATCTGATAAACCGGACGATGTATCTGCAGTTGTCTTTGGTCTAATATTTTCAAGCCGGAAGCGCCTCGGTGCTTCTGATCCGAGTGCAACGAAATGTTTTGTTGACTTAGCGAGCCCGCGTTCGAGACTCTGCAGCGGGACGCGGTTGAGTTCCCGTCCTTAGCTCCAGCTCCTTCCAGGGGAACGGAGCTTCGCGCAGGCAACGGTGTTGTCACCGCGAATACTTTCAACCCTGAAGCGCCTCGGTGCTTCTGACCCGAGTGCAATGAAACATCTTGCTGACTTAGAGAGCCCGCATTCGAGACCCTGCTGCAGGGCGCGGTTGAGTTCCCGTCCTTAGCTCCAGCTCCTTCCGGGGGACGGGGCATTGCTGACCTCTTGACCTATTTTGCAGGACATCGAATGCCTGGCGAGCGACGGGATGCTACTCGTCAGTTGCTGTCTGGTGGGCCAGATCCGGGTGTGGGATGCGCAGACGGGAGACTGCCTGACGGTCATTCCTAAGCAAGGGTGAGTCCCTCTTTGGTGGCTGCTGATCTCGGAGTCCCATCTGGGTTGTCACAACGATCTGTCGCACGCTGCGTATCTTCCCGCACGGGTCTCTCTCGGTTAACAGAAACCCGCAGCCGATCCGACGCTATGGTGAGCCAGCCAATTACGGCGGCAGCCCAAAAAGCGAATACGATCCTCGGTTGCGTAAACCGAGGCACAGAATCAAATTCACGTCAAGGAGTAGTACCGCTTTGTAAGGCTTTAGTAAGGCCGTCCCTGGAATACCTGCATACAGTTTTGGTCACCAAATGGCAACTAAGATGATTAAACTCTTGGGAGACTAAAACATACGAAGAAGAACGGTTGCAGGATTTGGGTTTGGCTGGTCTCCTGCTTGAGCAGGGGGTTGGACTAGATGAACTCCAAGGTCCTTTCCAGCTCTATTACTCTGTCAATTTGTAAGGGTCTTCTGCAGGGTCAGGGGTTGGACTAGATGACCTCCAAGATCCCTTCCAAATCTCATTCTGTGAAGCTGTATCCAGCTTGAGCCAGGAGTTGGGCTGGATAACCTTTAAGGTCCATTCCAACTCTATCCTTCAGTGATTCTGTCAGGGTCTCCTGCTTGAGCAGGGGGTTGGACTAGATGACCTCCAAGGCGCCTTCCAACTCTGTTACATTATGATTCTGTAAGCGTCTCCTGCTTGAGCAGGGGGCTGGGCTAGATGACCTCCAAGGTCCCTTCCTATGATTCTGTCTCCAGCCTGAGCCGGGGGTTGGACCAGATGACCTCCGAGGCCCCTTCCATCTCTCCTATAATTCTGTTCAGCTTCAGCAGGGGGTTGGGCTAGATGACCTCCAATGTCCCAACTCTCCTTCTAGGATTCTGTCTCCAGCTTGAGCAGGGGGTTGGACTAGATGACCTCCAAGGTCCCTTCCAACTCTGTTGTTCTATGATTTTGTAAGGTTCTCCAGGTTCGAGCCGGGGGTTGGGCTGGATGACCTTCAAGGTCCATTCCAACTCTATCCTTCAGTGATTCTGTCAGGGTCTCCTCCTTGAGCAGGGGGTTGGACTAGATGACCTCCAAGGTCCTTTCCAACTTTCCTTCTAGGATTCTGTCTCCAGCCTGAGCCGGGGGTCGGGCTAGATGACCTCCCGGGCCCCTTCCAACTCACCTATTACGATTCTGTCTCTAGCTTGAGCAGGGGAGTTGGGCTAGATGACCTCCGAGGTCACTTCCTCCAGCTTGAGCAGGGGGTTGGACTAGATGACCTCCGAGGCCCCTTCTAATTCTCCTAGGATTCTGTCTCCAGCTTGAGCAGGGGGTTGGGCTAAATGACCTCCCAGGCCCCTTCCAACTCCCCTTTTACGATTCTGTCTCCAGCTTGAGCGGGGGGTTGGGCTAGATGACCTCCGAGGTCCCTTCCTCCAGCTTGACCAGGGGGTTGGACTAGATGACCTCCCGGGTCCCTTCCAACTCCTTTTCTACGATTCTGTCTCCATCTCGAGCAGCGGATTGGCTAGATAAACTCCGAGGTCCCTTCTTTTCTACGATTCTGTCTCCCGCTTGAGCAGGGGGTTGGGCTACATGACCTCCGAGCTCCCTTCCAACTCTCCTCCTACGATTCCGTCTCCCGCTTGAGCCGGGGGTCGGACTGGATGACCTCCCGGCTCCCTTCCGATCCTCTCATTTTCCCGCTTTGTTTTTTTCCCAGCCTGCGCCGGGACCACAACAGCGGCCTCTTCGACCTCCCCCGGGACCTTTGGGATTACGCTCCCGACGACGGCGGTCCGGAAGACCCCTGGGACGGCAGCCCCCCCTCCCGTCGGGCCCGCAGCCCCCCGCCCCCTCTCCTCTTCAGTGACCAACCGGATCTCTCCTCCCTGATTGACACCAATTTTTCCGAGCGAGGCGGCCAATCCCCCGGAGCCCCGGGAGCCCGTCTCCGGACTCTCGGCCTGCGCCCGGAGGGCTACGATTTCACCAGCCTGGTGGGGAGGGTCTGCGAGGATTCGTCGGGAGCCCTCCCCGACCGCCCTTCCTTCTCGGGCCCCGAGTGCGAGACCCGACGGCGGAGCAGCTCCGGGGACGAGCCCCTGCCGGCTCCGGAGAAGGCCGCCCCCCCTCCTCCTCCTCCTCTCCCGTGGGGATCCGCCTCGGAAAGCTCCATCTGGAGCCTGGAGCTGCAGGGGAATTTCATCGCGGCCGGCCGGAGCAACGGGAGGCTGGAGGTAACTGGGGGGGGGGGCGTCCTCGGCTTTGCGACGACGGTTGGGGTTTTCTTGAGGACCGGCTCCTTGCCCCGACGCGCTTGGCTTAACGACGGCGGGAAGGGGGGGGTCGCGCAAGGGGACAAACCTGACCCGAATGTCTCATCGGACGACCGATATAATAATAGTAATAATAGTAGTAGTAGTAGTAGTAGTACTAGTAGTAGTAATTAATAATAATAATAGTAGTAGTAATAATAATAATAATTAATAATAATTAATAAATAATAATAATAATTAATAATAATAATTAATAATAATAATTAATAATAATAATAATAATAATAATTAATAATAATAATAATAAAGTTGGAAGGGACCTTGGAGGTCATCTAGTCCAACCCCCTGCTCAAGCAAGAGAGAGAATCACAGGAGAGTTGGAAAGGGCCGCAGAGGTCATCTAGCCCAACTCCCTTCTCAAGCTAGAGACAGAATCATAGAAGGAAAGTTGGGACATTGGAGGTCATCTAGCCCAACCCCCTGCTCAAGCTGGAGACAATCATAGAAGGAGACTTGGAAGGGACCCGGGAGGTGATCTAGCCCAACCCCCTGCTCATGCTGGAGACAGAATCGTAGGAGGAGATGTGGAAGGGACCTGGGAGGTCATCTAGTCCAACCCCCTGCTCAAGTTGGAGACAAAATCGTAGAAGAGGAGTTGGAAGGGACCTGTGAGGTCATCTAGTCCAACCCCTGGCTCAAGCAAGAGAGACAATCACAGGAGAGTTGGAAGGGGCCGCAGAGGTCATCTAGCCCAACCCCCTGCTCAAGCTGGAGACAGAATTGTAGGAGGAGACATGGAAGGGACCTGGGAGGTCATCTAGTCCAACCCCCTGCTCAAGCTGGAGACAGAATGTATAAGGGGAGTTGGAAGGGACCTCGGAGGTCATCTAGTCCAACCCCCGTGCTCAAGCTGGAGACAGAATCATAGAAGGAGACGTGGAAGGGACCTGGGAGGTCATCTAGTCCAACCCCCTGCTCAAACAGGAGAGAGAATCATGGGAGAGTTGGAAGGGACCTCGGAGGTCATCTAGTCCAACCCCCTGCTCAAACAGGAGAGAGAATCATGGGAGAGTTGGAAGGGACCTCGGAGGTCATCTAGTCCAACCCCCGGCTCAAGCTAGAGACAATCATAGGAGACTTGGAAGGGACCCAGGAGGTCATCTAGCCCAACCCCCTGCTCAAGCTGGAGACAGAATTGTAGGAGGAGACGTGGAAGGGACCTGAGAGGTCATCTAGTCCAACCCCCTGCTCAAGCTGGCTCCTGGGGGGTCATCTAGTCCAACCCCCTGGTCATGCAGGAGACAGAATCGTAGGAGAGTTGGAAGGGGCCTCGGAGGTCATCTAGTCCAACCCCCTGCTCAAGCTGGAGACAGAATCATAGAAGGAGACTTGGAAGGGACCCGGGAGGTCATCTAGTCCAACTTCCGTGCTCAAGGTGGAGACAGAATCATAGAAGAAGACTTGGAAGGGACCTGGGAGGTCATCTAGCCCAACCCCCTGCTCAAGCTGGAGACAGAATCATAGAAGGAGACTTGGAAGGGACCCGGGAGGTCATCTAGTCCAACCCCCGTGCTCAGGCAGGAAACCCTATACCGTTTCGGACAAAATGGCTGTCCAGATATGTCGGGTTGAATTGTGGTCGTAAGCCCGAGGACTTCCTGTACGAGTCCTCGACTTAACGACGGTCCGTTCCGTGACCGCCAGGGGAACGGTACCTACACTGACGTAACCTCTGCCGTGCTTCGCTTAACGACGGCGGGAAGGAAGGCCACACAAGGGGACAAATCTCACCCCGACGTCTCATCGGGCGACCGATATGTCGGGCTTAATTGTGGCCGTGAGCCGAGGACTTCCTGTACAAGAGTCCTCGACTTACGACGGGTTGCCTAGTAGTGCCTGTCGGCGGTCCCGACGGCCCGGAAAAAGGTGAACCAGGACCCTTATCCTCGCTTAACGACCGTCTCTTTGCTCGCGGGATCCAACTATTTGTCCGAAATGGTCTAGGGTTTCCCGCCTGAGCAGGGGTTGGACTAGATGACCTCCAAGGTCCCTTCCAACTTTATTTTTATTATTATTATTATTATTACTTCCGAGGCCGGGCGGATCACCTGATCGCCCCTTTTGCACCCTTCGGACACGCTTCATCGCCGCCTGACTCGCTTAGCGACGCAGCGCTTCGCTTAGCGACGAACGGCGAGAAACGTCGTCAAAACGGGGCCGAAAATCGCCCGGGAAGTGTCTTGACACAGTTGTGGGTCGGTCCTGCGATTGTGAAGCAATGAAAGGCGATTTCGCGAGGGTTGAAAGTCTCGAGTCGCACACACACACACACACACACACCTCGAAAACAGTTTGGGGTGCGAATTCTCCCGGTGGCTTCAGGCTTTTCCGTCTTGCAGGTCTGGGACGCAATTGAGGGGACCCTGCAGTGCAGCAGCGAGGACGGCCCGTCGGGGATCACCTCCCTGGTCTTCCTGAGTGACAGGTAGGGATTTGGGGGGGGTCCCGGGGATGGGGTGGGGTGGGTGAGGAGTTCGAGAGATACGGAGAGAAAAGAAGGTTGAAACTGTGGGGTGAAGTGTGTGGGGGTGTGTCTTGGTGGTCTTTTTTTTTTTCTTGCAGACGTCTCGTGACCCAACTAGGGAACGTCATCAGGGCTGGGAAGGGAGTTGAAGTGCAATGTAACCTCGCTGCCTGCCGGCACTGAGGATGTTCCATGGATGGGTCACGAGACGTCTGCGAGGAAAGCGCCCAGCTTAGAGTCCTTCCCCTTCCTTCCTTCCTTCCTTCCTTCCTTCCTTCCTTCCTT
>NW_015390656.1:0-7692 GCF_001527695.2 Protobothrops mucrosquamatus | reverse complement strand
TCCTCCTCCTCCTCCTCCTCCTCTGCAACCCCGCCCCTCCCTTCTCACACTCTGGACCGTATCCAAATAAAATCTCCCAACCGAAACGTTAATCCAAATTTGTCGAAAGGAAATGGGAGGGGAAGAGGCGGGTCCCGTAAGATGACTGACAGGCCGCCCCCCCCATCTTGGCCACTCTGGCCCTCCGAAGCAGGCTTCTGGGAAATGACAATTTTTTTTAATATTCATTTGAGTTTTATTTCAAACCAGAGGCTTTTTTTTTTTTGTCTCTTTCTTTCTTTCTTTCTTTCTTTCTTTCTTTCTTTCTTTCTTTCTTTCTTTCTTTCTTTCTTTCTTTCTTTCTTTCTCTTTCCTCCGGATCAGGATCGTGGCTGCCAGGCTGAACGGCTCCCTGGATTTCTATTCCTTGAGGACCCCCCCATCCAGGCACCCCACTCCCTTCCAAGGTCAGTCGGGAGTTCGAATCCTCCCCTCTTAAAGCATGGCCGGCTGGGGGATTCTGGGATTTGAATGAGATACAGACTGTTCACTCTTTCTTTCTTTCTTTCTTTCTTTCTTTCTCTTTCTTTCCTTTCTTTTTTCCTTCCTTCTCTCTTTCTTTCCTTCTTTCTTCCTTCCTTCTCTCTCTCTTCCTTCCTTTCTTTCCTTCTTTCTTCTTTCTTTCTTTCTTTCTTTCTTCCTTCTCTCTCTTTCTTTCCTTTCTTCCTTCCTTATTTATCAAATTTCTACCCTAACCCTAACCCTAACCCTTCCTTCCTTCCTTTCTTTCTTTCTCTTTCTTTCTTTCCTTCCTTCCTTCCTTCCTTCCTTCCTTCCTTCCTTCCTTCCTTCCTTCCTTCCTTCCTTCTTTCTTTCTTTCTTTCTTTCTTTCTTTCCTTCCTTCCTTCCTTCCTTCCTTCTCTCTCTTTCTTCTTTCTTTCTTCCTTCCTTCTCTCTCTTCCTTCCTTCCTTCCTTCCTTTCTTTTCTTTCTTTCTTTCTTTCCTTCTTTCTTTCTTTCTGCCTTCTCTCTCTCTCTCTCTCTCTCTCTTTGTGTCTCTCCCTCTTCCTTCCTTCGGCTCTGTTTTTCTCTTTCTCTCCTGTTTCTCTTTCTCTGTTCTTCTCTCTGTATCTTTTTCTCTTTGCCACTTTCTTTTTCTCTTTCCCTTTCTGTTTTCTCCCTTTCTCTCGCCCTTTTTTCTCTTCCTGTATTATACTTATCTTTTTCTTTCTCTCTCTTTCTTTCTTTCTTCTCTCTCTCTCTGTGTCTCTCCCTCTCCCTTCCTTCGGCTCTGTTTTTCTCTTTCTCTCCTCCTGTTTCTTTTTCTCTTTCTCTTTTCTTCTCTCTGTATCTTTTTCTCTTTGCCACTTTCTTTTTCTCTTTCCCTTTCTGTTTTCTCCCTTTCCCTTCCTCTCACCCTTTTTTCTCTTCCTGTATTATACTTATCTTTTTATTTCTTTCTTTCTCTTTCTTTCTTTCTTACTTTTTCTTTCTTTTTTTCTTTTTTCTCTCTCTGTGTCTCTCCCTCTCCCTTCCTCCGGCTCTGTTTTTCTCTTTCTCTCCTCCTGTTTCTTTTTCTCTTTCTGTGTTTTTCTCTCTTTATCTTTTGCTCTTTGCCGCTTTCTTTTTCTCTTTCCCTTTCTGTTTTCTCCCTTTCCCTTTCTCTCGCCCTTTTTCTCTCTCCCTGTATTATACTTATCTTTTTCTTTGTCTGTCTCGCTCTCTCTTTCCCTTTCTCTGTTTCTATCTTTCCTCCTCTCTCTCGCTTTCCCTTCGACTGTTTTTCTCTTTCTCTCCTACTTCTCTTTCTTTCTCTCTCTCTCTCTCTCTGTTTCGGTCTCTTTTTCTCTGCCTCTTTCCCTTTTCTCTTTCCCTTTCTCGGTCTCTCTTTCTCTTTTCTCCCTCTTTCCCTTTCACCCTTCCCCTCTCTGTATTCTTTTTTTCTCTGTCTGTCCTCTTTCTTACTCTTCTCTTTCCCTTTCTCTTTTTCTCTCTTGCTCTTTCTCGCTCTCTTTTTCCCTTTTCTCTCTTCCCAGCCCCCCTAGGCAGGAACAGCCTCCCGTCCCCGCCGGTCTACAGCGCCAGCGACGTCCTCGCCTGTCACCTGACCCACACGGTGACCTGCGCTCACCAAAAACCCATCACCGCCCTGAAGGCTGCGGCCGGACGACTGGTGACCGGCAGCCAGGACCACACTCTCCGAGTGAGGAAGGGGTCGGGGTAGACCTTGGGCTCAGCCAGGGATGGTGGATCCCGCCCAGCTAGGGTGGGACCCCTAGTGTCCCGTTCGCCCCGGGGGTCTTGGGCTCTTAAGGGAAGTCTGGAAGAAGCAACTGAGATGCCTCCACCAGATCTTCTCGAGAAGATCGTGGTGAGAAGCTTGGCGGGCGAGGGAGGTCCCACATTGGGCGCCAGGTTGGGCGCCAGATTGGGCGCCACGTTGGGGTAGCCCTCTTCGCTCTTGGCGGTGCCTTCTGGTCCTGCCCTGGCAGGTCCTCCTCGGACGGGCAAATCGGGAAGAGAGCGATGGGGCCCTTAACCCTAACCCTTAACCCCTTTGCTCCACCGCCGCGCTCCTCCGTCCAGGTGTATCGTCTGGAGGACTCGTGCTGCCTCTTCACCCTGCAAGGCCACTCGGGCGCCATCACGGCCGTCTACGTCGACCAGGTGGGGGAAGAGCGTCAAGGGAACAGCGGGTGGAGGGCCCCACCAGGAGGAGAGGGATTGGCTGAAAGGCGCGGGCCATCGAACGGGGGGGGGGGTTGGACTAGATGACCTCCGGGGTCCCTTCCGGCTCTGTGATTCTGGTAAGGGTCTCCTGCTCGAGCAGGGGGGGGTGGAGGTTGGACTAGATGACCTCCTGGGGTCCCTTCCGGCTGTGTGAGTCTACGATCCTGTCAGGGTCTCCCGTTCGAGCAGGGGGGTTGGACTAGAAGACCTCCGAGGTCCCTTCCAAGTCGTTCCGTGATTTGGTAAGGGTCTCCTGCCTGAGCAAGGGGGTTGGACTAGAAGACCTCCGAGGTCCCTTCCAACTGTGTTATTCCATGATCCTGTCAGGGACCATTGCTCATTTCCGGTTTCCCCTGGCAGTAGAGCCTTCCTTCCTTCCTTTTTTCCTTATCTTCCTCCCTCCTCCTATTTTCCTCCTTCTCTGTGTTCCATTTTCCTTCCTTCCCTCCCTTTTTCCTCCTTCTTTCCTTCCTTTTTTCCTCCTTTTCCTTATTTTCCTCCCTCCCTCCTTTATTCCTTCTATTTTCCCTCCCTCCGTTCCATTTTTCTTCCTTTCTCCCTCTCCTTCCTTCCCTCTCCCTCCCTCCCTTTTTTCCTCCTTTCTTTTTTCCTTATTTTCCTTCCTTTGTTCTTTCTATTTTCCTCCCTCCCTCTTCTTTCCTTCTTTCCTTCCTTCCCTCTCTCCCTCCCTTCATTCCTTCCTTTTTGCCTCCTTTTTTTTATATTCCTCCCTCCCTCCTTTGTTCCTTCTATTTTCCTCCCTCCCTCCATTCCATTTTCCTTCCTTTCTCCTTCCTTCCCTTTCCTTCCATCCCTCCCTTTTTCCTTTCTTTTTTATCTTCCTTCCTTGCTTTGTTCCTTCTATTTTCCTCCCTCCCTCCATTCTATTTTCCTTCCTCTCTCTCTCCTTCCTTCCTTTCTTGCTTCCTTCCCTTCCTTTTCTCCTCCTTTCCTTTCTTTTTTCCTCCTTCCCTCCCTCCCTCCCTTCCTCGTTCTATTTTCCTTCCTCTCTCCCTCTCCTTTCTTCCTTCCATCCATCCATCCCTGCCTCCCTCTATCCTCACCCTCTCTGGACAGAGGCCATGAAGAGACCTGACTCCTCCCCCTCTTCCCTCCCCCCTCTAGACCATGGTGCTGGCGAGCGGGGGCCAGGACGGCGCCATCTGCCTCTGGGACGTGCTGACGGGCAGCCGAGTCAGTCACATCTGCGCACACCGGGGCGACGTCACGTCCCTCACCTGCACCACCTCGTGCGTCATCAGCAGCGGCTTGGACGACGTGATTAGCATCTGGGACCGGACCTCGGGGATCAAACACTACTCCATTCAGCAGGTGAGGTTCCTGTCCCGTCTTTCCCCGCTGGGTCTCTGCTGGAGAGGTGCTCAACATTTCCCAGAATTCCCAGCCACCCCTGGAAGCTCCCACCAGGAGGTCCGAAACAAGTTCGTCTGTTTCTTTGGGGGGAGCGCCCGATTCGAAAAGTCTGTTTCTGTTTGAGGTCGCCCCTCTCCTTGTCCCCTTTGAGATTCGCTAGGGGACGTTGCTGCGTGGCTCAAAATGGGACACTGGGGCTGTGCAATTTGAACACAAAGAGCAGTAAACGAGGTTCACTGAAGTTACAGGGAGTCCTCGCTTTACGACCACAACGGAACCCACATTTTCTGTTGTTAACTGAGGCAGTTGTTAAGTAGAACGGCGTGGTGGCCTCATAATCGGGAGCTGTGAGTTCGATCTCAGCTCCGTCCAGTCGCTCCAATTCCACCCAGATGCAAGGGAATTTACAGGTTCTTTTTTTAAAGGTCGCAAGAGGGAATTGCACGACCCCCGCGACACCCCAACCCCAACATGCCGGTTGCTAAACAGCGAGCTAGGAAGGTTTCCGATTGTGATCACCTGAAAGCATACCTGTTGCCAAATTGCCAGAATGTTAATCCTCTAAGTTAGGGGTCTGCAACCTTGACAACTTTTAAAGACTTGTGGACTTCTGTGCTGGTTGAGGAATTCTGGGAGCTGAAGTCCGCAAGTGGTCAAGGTTGAAGACCCCCTGCCCTATATGATATGCAAGGATTGGTGGCGAGCCACATTTTTCGGTGCGGGTGTAACTTCCACTGTTTGCTAAACCACTGGTCGTAATTCGAGGACGAACTGTGTTGCTTCGCCGCCTAGCGACGCAGATCCTCTGAACGTGGGAAGTGCAGAGTTTGAAGGTTCGACGTTGTCTGCTTCTTCTCGTTCTCCCCGCCGAGCCCCACTTTTGACCCTCCCTTTCCTCTCTGCGCAGGACATGGGCTGTGGGGCCAGCCTAGGTGTGATCTCAGACAATCTGCTGGTGACCGGCGGTCAGGGCTGCGTCTCCTTCTGGGACATTGGCTACGGCGACTTGCTACAGACCGTCTACCTGGGCAAGAGTAACGAATCGCAACCGGCCCGGCAGATCCTGGTGCTGGAGAACGCGGCCATCGTCTGCAACTTCGGCAGTGAACTCAACCTGGTTTATGTACCGTCGGTGCTTGAGAAGCGAGACTGAAAGGGTGGGCAGATGAAGAGGACTAGGAAGCCCCCTCCCCACCCGTCCCACCTCCTCGAGCTCCTTCTGGTCACGCGGCGGTACGGGGAAGACGGTTGGCAGACTTTTCTGTCCAGTGGAAGAACAGGAAGGAGGCCCATGCCAAATCCTCCAGGCGTGGGTCTTCTCTGGATTTGGGGCGAGGCGGGGTAAGGCCAGGTCCACCATTCTGGAAGGGCTGCAACGAGTGGACACTGGGGAACAACGCTTGGCGAGCCATGCAGGAGAATTTTTGCAATGGGTGGACACTGGGGAACAACGCTTGGCGAGCCATTCAGGAGAGTTTTTGCAATGGGTGGACAATGGGGAACAACACTTGGCGAGCCATGCAGGAGAGTTTTTGCAATGGGTGGACACTGGGGAACAACACTTGGCGAGCCATGCAGGGCAGTTGCAGCAACCTTGCAGTGGCGTTTCATTTTTGGTCCGTTTGGGCAGGTTCCGAAAGGATCTGCTGAGGAAGGCATGGGAGGGCTCCCCTAGTGCCGTCTTAGCCGCCCCCGTTGTCTCCCGAGCTACTCTGGTGAGATTGCAAGGGTGCAATTGGGGGCCTTGGAAGTCTACGGAAAGAGGTTAGGAAACAAGTGGGACCGATTAAACCGCCGGAAGCCTGGGCCAGTGAGCTGCGGCCGGCATGAAAAGTGCACAGTTACTCCCTGTCGTATTTATTTCTGCTGTACATAATTATTTATTCCGGCACGTAAGCTTGCAGGGTAGAGAAGCTGGCTGTCGTAAGCCGAGATTACCAAAAATGGCTCGCTGGCTGCTGCAAAGATAGGCTTGAGGACCAGGGACGGGATGCCATCGATTTCACCCTGGTTTTGTTATTAAACCTGTCCAGTGTGGACTTTGCAGGCTGTGGGCATTGCGGTGTCCCCCCACCCCAGTAAAAATGGAGAGAGGCCCTGCCCGATCTTTCCAGATCATGGTTTAGCCGAGTCACGGTGGTTTTTTTCAGGAACCAGTGACATTTTTTCGGAAACGCAACGCAGTTTCCTCAGCGAGCAGAAACAGGTTAGCATCATGTCGAGTTTTCAGTTCCGAAGAGCCAGCGAGGAGGATACTATGACCTTAGTTTGTCTGCTAAGCCGATGTGGGTGCCGTGCCAGAGGAATCGAACCGGAATGGCAAAAGGGATCATGGTTGGCGAGAAGACACGAGGAATGTTCAGGAAGAGCAAGTCAGAATACGTGGGGTTTTTTTTTCTTAATTTAAAGCCATTCACGTAGGAACTAGTTTATTTATAATTTAGGAGAGCTTCTTGTAGGGAGGCGTGTGCCTGCTCGCTGGCGGAAGATGGGTCAGGGGGATTCGCATCCAAGGCCAGATGGGGTGGAGCATGGTAGGGCTGGGCCATTCCAGTGTTTCTCAACCGTGGCCGTTTCCAGATGTGTGTTTCTCATGGCTAGTTGGGGGTACCGGCAGTCCTCGAATTTCGACCGTAACAGAGCCTGCCCACGAGGGCTGTAAACCGGGTCAGCCACACATTTACTACTGCTTGCAGCAGCCCAGCATCCTGCAACCGGCCCGACACACGACATTTTGTTCAGCGGCGGTGAAGCAAACACCGCAATAACCACGCGAACCCGTTGCTCGCTACGGCGCAATGACGCCGAAAACTGGAACTTGCTTACTTTGGGACAAACGGTTGTAAATCGCGGGGATGGTTCAGGGGATGCCGCAAATAGGGCCGTGGTGATCACGTAACCGTGATGGGGATGGGGACCTTCAGAACTTCAGATCCAGTCCCCTTTTTGGGGTTATAAGTCGTTAACTCTGAACGGTCGCTAAGTGACCGGCTGTAAATCGAGGACTGCCTGTATTCTGAAAGTTGAAATCCGCGCAACGTTCAAGCGGCAACGGTCGAGGAAGATCGCAGCGCTGTGCAAAGCAGGCCAGACGCAGCCCTTCTTCCCTGCCCTGCCACCCCTCTCCACCCCCTTCCCAAGATTGGGGTCCGGTGCCCATATGATGCCTCCAGTGGCCTTAGCTCTGCTGTACCCTTTCGACTACGGTAGATGCTGCTTTTATACCCGATTGTGTTTTGTAACATGTACAGGCACAAGGCACATTAAAGAGAACTAACTTCATGCCTCCTGTGTTTTTTGGGGAAAGAGACTGGAGGTCCCACGTTGGGCGCCACTGAAGCAGGGGTCTCCAACCCCTTAGGCTGCGGCCCATGCTGTGCTGACATATCTGTAACATTAATAAATGCTTTTAGGAGAAAACATGACATTATGCTTAGAACTCCACTCCTTTTACAATGATCTGGGGTCCCGAGCCCCACCCGAGCCCCACCCACTCCCTCTAATTTTGAGGGTTCTGGAAAAGACTCGGCGAAGATATCAAAATGCAGGGGGGAAAAAAGTGTCTGAAGCCAGCTTTTTGACTGTGGCAGATTTCCCGGGGGGGGGGGGG
>NW_015390655.1:33018-35337 GCF_001527695.2 Protobothrops mucrosquamatus | reverse complement strand
GAGTTTTCATGCCCTATTCTGAAGAAGAAAAGGATGAGGGCAGGAATCCCAACAACCATAAGTGTAATGTATCACCATGCCTATTGTGAAAACAAATATTTTCCCTCTTCTGGCTACATGTTAACAGTCCTCACTTCCTTGGATGCAAGTTAAGCCAAGAGTAGTATCGCTTCTGAATAATTCTTTCCCTCTTCTTTTGCTATAGTACATAACATGGGAATAGAACGAGACAACATTTGCCGAACATGGGGACAATATCATTATGAAACCTTTGATGGACTTTACTATTTTTTCTCTGGGAAATCTACATATGTTCTTGTCAGGCAGAATGAATTAGATGAACAGAGTTTTTCCATACAAGTAAGTGAACATAAGAATGAAGGGGTATTGTGTAGTATAGTTTTCCTCAGCTCTGGGGTTTATGAATTAACTAGTTAGTCTAGTAGAAGGGCTATTGGTGTAATATGACACTTCTGACACTATCTGTTTCAGAGAATGTCAGAAAGAATAGATGTGTATGATGAATGATTTTGTTTTTTTCAATTGTTGTTTGATTGAGATTTCATGCACCCATACAAAGTGCTTTTCTGCGCATGAGGGTTAAAAATGTTGATACCTCTTACTTTTATAACCCCTTTTGCTTCATGATTTGTGGTCATGAAAATCTTCCTAAATTTGGCAAAGATTTGGGAGCAAGGGCAATTGGAAATTAATTAAACAATGTTTCATGCAAATGTTGAAGACTGCAGAGATCCCAGCTTAATAATGTTCCAAAGAACGTGGATTTTGATTGAACCTAAATGTTCCAAGCTTCACTTACTGTATATGTACTGTTTTGTATTCTGGGGAATAGACTTGTTACCAAATGTAGTGTAAAGCTAATAATCAATTCCTCAATAGTTAAGATATAGGCATTGATCTAATGTTTATAATTTCAATGTTATTTACGATCCTTTTTGTGAAGTTGTATGCAAATTGTAATCTAACTTTTCTTCAAATTGTTATCTCACTTTTTTTTGCAGATCCATAATGATCCAGAATGCAGTTATTTTCCATATTCCTGTAAACGATCTGTTAGCTTATATTTTTCTGGAGAAGAAGAAATCAGATTAAGTAATGAGGTTACTTACAAAGGCATTGGGTAAGTTAAACGTATATTCTCACATTTCATGGTATTTTTACCTACGCTTTTATTTTAACATTGCAGATTTAAGTATTCTTTGCAGTTTCTAAATATAGACCAGTTTCATTCCTGTGGACAATATATAGTAAATACTTTGTAATACATTGTGCAATTGAGATCAATAGTTGTTTTTTAAAAATAAAAACTTCCTATAACTTCTGCTGACTGACAGGTGTTTCTGGAATCGCAGGGATACTTTCACCGAATCTGTCAAAAGCTATACAGCTGACCAACATAAGAAGCAGGGTTACAGAAGGGCATCTTTAATGCCAATGGGGGACTAAAAATATTGAAAAATGTAAATTTACATTTCCAGGCAGACTATAGCACAGTCTCTTTGAAATATTTTTGTTTTATGGCCCGCAGCATATCTCTGGACCATGCTGCCTTTTTTTTGCACACCAATTGAATTCTTCCCTTTGCTTGCCTTTTTCTATACTTTTTCACAAAGCCATAGTTCTCCACAAGAAACATAGCTATTCAAAACCAGGGAGTTAAGATTGTTCTCCAAGCCATATTAAGAACATTGTTACTAACAAGTTCATCAAAAAATGGTGCCTTTATTTTCCATTAAAAGGAACATGACTCAATAATAAGATCTGTGCAGTTGAAGGCAGTAATTCTGCTTGACTTGCATTGGCAGTTATAGAATCACAAAGCTGAAAATGGGAAATTGAAAAGAAAACTATGTTCCTTTCTTTATGGTGATGTTTGTTTTGTCTTCTAGAATACAATTACCGTATACCATAGGGAAATTACATATCCAAAAAGTAGCTGGATATGTCATTGTTAGACATCAGTATGCATTCTCTTTAGCTTGGGATGGAATATCTGCTGTTTATATTAAGATGGCTCCTGATTACTTGGGCAAAACCCATGGACTGTGTGGTAATAACAATGCCATTCTGCAGGATGAGCTTTCCACAAGTTACGGTGAGTATTTGCTTGAATTACAATGTTTGTTCAGTATAATATGTATGTCATGTGTAATCCTTTATAAAGATATCCAAGGAAATGAAATGTAAATAAAATACAGATTAGAATAAATGGTTTAAGTGAAATCCAACACTTGAGGATAATTTTACTTTGGGCAACTTAGTATGAGATAATAACAACAACAACAACAACAACAACAA
>NW_015390655.1:28009-31774 GCF_001527695.2 Protobothrops mucrosquamatus | reverse complement strand
ATTATATTATATTATATTATATTATATTATATTATATTATATTATATTATATTATATTATATTTATTATATTATATTATATTATATTATATTATATTATATTATATTATATTATATTATATTATATTATATTATATTATTATATTATATTATATTATATTATATTATATTATATTATATTATATTATATTATATTATATTATATTATATTATATTATATTATATTATATTATATTATATTATTATAATGAAGCTGAACATAGAAAAAATACATACCTATCAAATTGTTCTAGTTTTATCTGCATGGAATATTTAAGATACAGGAACATTAGAACTAAATTAATGTAGTTTAGGAGTTAAGTAAAGGCAATATTGTGCCAGCAAGGTATTTTTTAAATAGCCTGGCCTTCTATTTTGGGTCATAAGTACAGATTTCATTATATGGAAAAATGGATGGGAACTGGAAAATCAGGGCTCTTGTAATCAGTCAAATAAGAGAGAAAAATTATGATATCTTCTATTATACTCAAAAAAATGTCTTTCCAAGGTGTATGCAGAAAATTTCTCATGATATTCTTCCCCACAGCTTATACAGACAGATTGCTTGTGTTACGGAATCGTAATCAGTAATGTATGTCCTATATTATGCATTTTCTGTGTATTTGCATCTATATGCTTTATTGATTAGAGACTCATCCCATGATGAGTCTCTGTGTGAGATGCCCACACAGTATGGCAGAAAATCTCTAATGCAAAAAGAATTTTTAAAATTCATACAAAAAACATCATAAACTCCAACATTATTCTGAGTGAAGATTCCCAGTGTATGTTACAATACTATTCTATTAGTAGCAATTGAACTGTCTTCACTGCACCTGATTAGCATATGTACAATGATTCCATTAGACAGCATGGTTTTAATGGCTAGATGACTGAACACTGACTCCGTTTCAGAACTCATTAGAACTAACTTAATATTACTTAAGAAGATGGAAATTGTGAAGGAAACACAGTGATGATAAAGTGAACTTCCTGCATTTATGCATCTGTGTATTTGCCCCCTAGAAAAAATTACAGAAGATATTGAAGAATTTGTGGAAAGTTGGAGGGAAAATCCTCCCCAGGAGAACATCCGTTCCTGGGGCACATCTTTTAGTTATGAACCACCCTGTTTGACTCGAACTAATGCATTTTTGCAGGTAAGTATGATTATTCAACACACCACACAAAATAAGATTTAGTTCTAAATATGAAGCTTTTTTGTCTATTCAGTCACAATCATCACCCTTTTATTATGTAAGTCTGCCATACTGGCTTGTATTTTTTTTCTTAGTTGACATAGTGTTGAGAGACCCTGTGATCTAGAAGACTTTATAAATGCCAAAAGTGTCGTAGGAGCAATCAGTGAATTATAGTGAAGTGGTTATTGGACAAGGAAAACCCAAGTTTTTGACCATGCTCTACCACTGAGGCTGACTAAGGCTATCTCTCAGCTTAATATGCCTCACAAGTTGGTGGCTGTGGGAATTGTACATGTTCTTTAGATTTCTTGAAAAAAAGACAACATAGCAATCAAGCAGTCAAAAAGAAAAAAAATCTGATTCTATCTAATTTCAACTAGTTTTTTTATATACCAGTGATGGCGAACCTTTTAGAGACCGAGTGCCCAAACTGCAACCCAAAACCCATTTATGCATTGTTGGGTGCCGGGTGGGTGTGGCCATTGGCTGGGTGTGGCCCATTGACTGGGTGTGGCCCATTGGCTGGGTGTGGCCCCTTGGCTGGGCGTGGCTGCGGTGGTAACGGCAGACTGGGTGGGACTAAAAAGTTCAATCAATCAATTCCAACTTTGCAAGATCTTTTTTTTCCCCGCAAGAAGTTGAAATTGACTGAGTGATTGAACCTTTTTTTTTTTTGCACATGGTGGCAGAGGCCTAAAGCGAAAAGGTTTTATAAAACCCAGCTGAAGACCTAGGACTGGAGCGATGGCGCACGTGCCCACAGAGAGGGCTCTGAGTGCCATCTCTGGCACCCGTGCCATAGGTTCGCCACCACTGTTATATACTGTAAGTTTTTACTTCAAAAGATATAATTCTTTCCTTTTGGAACAAAACAAGCTGAGGAGTTACATTAGCTGATGAATATGGTTAGCTGATGGATTATATTCTTATTATGTCTGAGTTGGTTTTCATATCTTATACTTTATTATTTTTCAGAATTTAGTATTTTATCATTTAAAGCTATAGTTTGTAGATACTTGGAAGTGCCTGCTATCAGAATTTAATTAGATTTTAAGCATTTAGATGAGCATCTGTGAAACAACTTTTCTATTTACAGGCAATTGTCAGTAACAAACAAATGAACAAAAAACCAGATACATTTATTATAATTTTGACTAATGTAGTTCAGTTTTCCATAAATTTCTAGAATTTTTTTCTTAGTGTTTATATTCAATAACATTCTTTATGTATCCTGTATGGGATGAGTTTGCAAAATTTATTTATCTATGTTTAAAATGTGCCTCTGTTAACAGAGCATAGTAAGAATGCATTTTGTACAGGTAGTCCTTGACTTATGACTATAACTGAGCCAAAATTTTATGTTGCTAAGTGAGACATTTGTTAAGTGAGTTTTGCCCCATTTTACGACTTTCCTTGCCACCATTGTTAAATAAATCATTGCAGTTGTTAAATTCATAACCCGGTTGTTAAGTGAATCTGGCTTCCCCATTGACTTTGCTTGTCAGGATGTCACAAAAATTGTTCACATGATCTGGGGACACTGCCACTGTCATAAATATGAACCAGTTGCCAAGCATCCAAATGTTGGTCACGTGACCATGAGGATGTTGCAGTGGTTATAAGTGTGAAAAATAGTCATAAGTCACTTTTTCAGTGCTGTTGGAACTTTGAATGGTCACTAAATGAACTGTTGTAAGTTGAGGACTACCTGTAATTATAATGGATATATATTTGATAAGAATGAAAATTTATATTATAGTTTACCTATTTATTTCTAAATCTAAAATCCTCCCCCAAAGAATCAGAAACTACATCAGACTGGTAGATGATAACACATTTCATCAGCAGATTACTGCTGATGAAACGACGTTGGTTTATATTCTGATGTATGATGCATAAATGGAATGGCTTCATTCAGAGAAGAGAGGTGATCAGACGCACAGTTTAAGGGAACAGCATCCACTATTGGGAATTGTTGCATATTATCTTCTCTGGCCATAACTCTAAATGCAATTGTTTGTGTCATGCAACAATATTTCGGGCCCAACATTATTCCCTATATTATATTGATTTAAAGTAAAGTGACAACCTGTTTCTTTAATGCTAGGGTTGTTAATTATTCTAGATAGAATAGAATAGAATAGAATAGAATAGAATAGAATAGAATAGAATAGAGTATAGTGGAGTAGAGTAGTAGAGTAGAGTAGAACAGAACAGAACAGAACAACAGAACAGAACAGAACAGAATACTTTATTGGCCAAGTGTGATTACATACAAGGAATTTGTCTCCGGTGCAGTAGCTTTCAGTGTATATGCAAAGCAACAGAGGGGGGGATCCTCTGGAGGGGAGGGCCGAGGATTTTGCACAATATCTGTATGACAAAGTCGCTCGGATCCGAGAAGGCTTGGACTCCGACTGGTTGGCCCAGGGGGAGGAGACGGAAGCAGGTCTTGAGACGGTTGTATGGGAGGAGTTTGACTCTGTTGCTCCCGAGGATGTGGACAGGGTCTTGGGAGGGCTGAA
>NW_015390655.1:22974-25474 GCF_001527695.2 Protobothrops mucrosquamatus | reverse complement strand
TATACACTTAGCAGGATTCATCTTGGCCAAGTATTTATTTCCCACCTGCTTCTTTTTCAAGTGTTGTAGAGTGATATTCATTTGTTCATTCCCATAGAATTGAGCGGTTTAAATTTATGTATTTTGAATTCTCATTAGCTGATTATATTTTGATTTAATACTAAATCATGGTTCAGTTCTAGAATAATGAGCTTAAGATTCCAGAAGTGGGTGTTACTCGCACCTCTGTCTCTGAGATTTATTTGTGAAGACCAGATCTGAAATATCTGTTTTAAGTTACCTGCAGTTTAGTGTGCCATTTGAGCTATGAAATTAGATTAATCTATTTTATTCTTATTTTTTTAAAAGCCACTCTGGAGTGGGGGCAGGTGATGGCTCAGCAGTTAAATATGTTGAGCTTGTCAGCTGGAAAACTGACGCTCTGGTTTGTGACTTGAGCGCCATGCAATCGGGTGAGCTCCTGTTACTTGCCCACCTAGCAGTTCGAAAGCATGCAAATGCGAGTAGATAAATAGGTACACTTTGGTAGGAAGATAACAGTGTTCCATGCACCTCGGAGTATAGTCATGCTGGCCACATGACCTTGGAAAGGGTCTTTGGACAACGTTGGCTCCCTTGGCTAAGAAATGGAGATGAGCACTGCCCCCTAGAGTCGGACATGACTAGACAGGGGAAACCTTTGCCTTTACCTTTAAAGGCACTTTATCTAACTTACATGTTGTGAATCATTCTGAAAACCTTTCACATAACACTAAAACAAGACTTAGAGTTTAGTTTAAATTCATTGAAATAAGTATGTTTGAAAATACAATTCAATTAAGAGCTTATATAATTATAAATAAACAAAAGTTATGATTGTACCTGGGCGATACTGATTTTCTATGAAAATAAAATACTAATAAGAATGATAATGAATAGATAGCGGTATGTATCCTTAGTACTGACAGCTTTTAACCTTCAAATAAAATATAACTGCTATTTGTATTGCTTTGATAATATGTTGTTTTGCATTTGTGCATTGCTCAAAATAATAAAATAATAATGAATACTGTTATCAATAATATCTCTGGATTGCTAGTAACAATATTATTATTGCCATCCTGCTCTTGTATGGAAATAGAGATAATGATATTATGTTAATTTTAATGTTTTTAAGGTCAGGCATTGATAATACCACTTGGTGTCGTGCATTAACCGAATACGCAAGGACTTGTGCTCAAGCAGGAAGACCACTCCACGAATGGCGGGCTAATTTTGAGCAATGTGGTAGGCACTGAAGGGTTTCAGAATGTTTTCCAGTCTCTGTAGTTTTCCCAAGTCTTTGTCTCTCCCCCTCCCCCGCATTTTGTTTTCACATTCTTAATCAGTTTAGCTTTGACTAAGTTTATAATGTTTAAACCCTGATTTTTAAATTGCTACATTTACTAACACAGAGTGGCAATGATTAAATAAATTAGTAGCATGCAAAACTAGCGAGAAACACATTTCTGCATGTATTGTTGTAATAGATAAATAAAATTTGTATATCTGATCAAAAACTTAATACACTATTTCATAACATACTATATAACATCAAGTTAGGAATAAGAACATTTAACATTGATGCTGTGTGATAATGATTTTCATTCCCAAAGAAAGTAGGAAATCAATGTTCTGTTGAAGTGTTCAGTGCTTATATATCATATAGTGAAGTGATGGCGAACCTTTTAGAGGCCGAGTGCCCCAAAACTGGCCCTCCCCCCACCCCCACCCGTGCTCCGCTCCCCGCTCCTGCTCACTCCGCCCCCACTCCACCCCCATGTCCTTGGCTGCACTGCTCCACGTGGGCTATGCTTGGGGGTGACTCTCCTCTGGGGGGGCTGCTGGTGAGGAGGAGGCTGTGGGGGAGGCAGGGCTGGAGCGATGGTGCACGTGCCCACAGAGAGGGCTCTGAGTGCCGCCTCTGGCACACGTGCCACAGGTTCGCCACCACTGATATAATGTATATCTTATCTATTTACTCCCATCATCTCAGCTTCCCAGAAGCAGTGCACAAGGACATCTTGTATCTATTAAATTTATCTCCATTCAACCATCCTTCTTCTTGCACATCCAGATTTTAAGATTACAAGTAATTTAAACTATGGGATTATAGGAGGCACATAGAAGGAAGAATAACTACTTTGTGTTGTGCACCAAGATGAGCAGTGAGGCAGTGAGAAAATAAGTCTCATGAACTTATCTTTTCACAAGTCTGTAGTATCTTGCAGACATTGTTTCAGATGTTAGGCAAATGATTTTCTATTTGGTTCAGCTGTAGTTTTGGAAAGCATTTTAGATATGAAATAAAATCTACTTCTATGATTGGTTGCAAGGATGGAAAAGGAAAATGACACATCAATTTTGAAACTAGCTTTCAAATGCATTATATATATATATATATATATATACCGTATATATATATATATATATATATATATATATATATATATATATATATATATATATATATATATATATA
>NW_015390655.1:0-22964 GCF_001527695.2 Protobothrops mucrosquamatus | reverse complement strand
TGATAGTGAACTTCCCTGTGTTGATGGATGCTATTGTCCAGATGGTAATAATGGCTATTGTGTGGGTAGCGTTCTTGCAAATCTACAGCAGAACAGCTAAAAAGCTATATTTCAAGAGCTTGCCACTCAAGTTAATTTTGTTGGTGAAATTGTAAATTCTTATGGGGATAGATCAACCCGAGGGGATTCTAGGAATAATCTAATGCCCTTGTATGTTTCAAATTGCATTTTTCCCTTTGAATCTGAATATTGTTACAATCCTATTTGTTGGTAAGGTATTTCTACACTTGTCCTTTATGATAAGAAGTAAATAGTAACTTGCAGCATAAAACATTTCAGATTTGACCTGTTTTAAATCTGAAATGTCATTTTCCAAGTGTGAATGAGGTTGTTTCAATCATTTTCAAAGTGCTTAAAACTTAAAACCAATGTTTAAAAAAAGACTTTTTAAAACTGAAAACCTCCCAATCAAGCAAAAGAGTTTTGCAGCCTAAAAATCATTTTTCTTTTTCTTTTTTGCATTTGAATCAGGGCATTTTACACTTAAACGAGGCCTTTCAAATTGGAAATTGTTCATATTTAGCACATTTTGCAATGTTAAATAATATTGTGCATTGTGAAGAATTTTTTAAAAATATTGTCCAGTCAAAAATATGTTACTGTTGTTACCAGTCACATGACTATTGAATATACATTCTAGGCCTTATTTATGAAGACAGATTATGTGTGAGGCCAACTGACTGTCCTTGTGATTACCATGGAACTATCCACAGAACTGGTATAGTTGTTCAAGAGGAATGCAATAACTGGTAAATAACTTCCTGAAAATTTTATGTATGTTTTGCTAACCTCATACAACAACATATATATTACTATTGGACAAAAAGTTGTTAAAAGTCATATGGGTTTGTAAATTACATTTCCAAGGTAAGGGAGTTTCTTCTCATAAACATTTAGCAGAATTCCAGAGCTTTGGAAATTTTAGCTTACCCTGACTCTCAAAAAAATATTCTCTTTGGGAAAAGCTTGAAAGTAACATTTATAACCTGGTATATAACAAAACCGGTCAGTCCTAGAAGAGATCAACCCCGACTGCTCTTTAGAAGGCCATATCCTGAAGTTGAAACTCAAATATTTTGGCCACCTAATGAGAAGGAAGGACTCACTGGAGAAGACCCTAATGCTGGGAAAGATTGAGGGCAACAGAAGAAAGGGACGACAGAGAATGAGGTGGCTGGATGGACTCCAGAAGATGGTAGAGGACAGGAAGGCCTGGAGGAACGTTGTCCATGGGGTCGTGATGGGTCAGACATGACTTCGCAACTAACAACAACAAAGGATGCTTTTCACTATAGTATCTTAGGGTAATTTTCCTGTATTGTGCTTCCATTTCCTCAATTGTTTTCCTTACAAAAAAATATATCTTAAGAATACTTGTGGAATGGAATGTCTTCACTTTTGGAATGATAGTACTTTGAGTCCTCTGTATAGAAACATATGAAGTTCACTAAGTAGTACATTCTCCTTTCAAGAATGTAGAAAGTTTTTGAATTTGATAGAAGTCAAGATCCTTATTATGTTTATACAGATACATACTAAGAATGTATCTTAAACATGGGTCGTTTGGATATTTTCTTTCATCCAAGAGAAAGTTGTTGAATGTATTATTATGAAGAGAAGAGAAGCAGCCACATCTCTGAGTATAAAAAAAAAATATGCAAGAGTGCTTCGTAACCAGAAACAAGATTGGTAATCCCACCAATTGTCTCAGCTAAAAATTGGGTAATTCTATGGGTTATTTTTAAAAAATTTTTTTAATAATATACACTACACAAAATCCTCAGTGCTGAGGATTTTTATGTTGCAACATATAAAGCAATTTTTTTTACAGACTGTAGGACATGCTGTGGTATTGTTCAACATTGCTTGGCAGTTTATGTAATAAATAATTGTATTCTATATGCATGAATTTAAAATGGTATTTTTCTTATAATGGCATCTGTATATTTATCTAAATATCATGATTTGCTGTTTATATTGTTATTGAATTTGATGCCTAGATTGAATACTGTACTTGAAGAGTAGTCTTTGAAAGAAACTTTATCTCTCTTTTTTTTAAAAAAAACCAACAACTTTGTGACAAAAGAAATTCATTCTTGTTCTTGTCCCAAGCATGCCTAACTCCCCTCTTTAATAGGATTGCAAACAAGGAACCCATAGATGCCACAGTAAATTTGATGAATATGAAAAAAATCTCCTATTTATTTATATTAATGTTTCCCTAGCATAAATTGTTTTCTGAGATTAATAGCATAAACTCAACCAGAAATCTTGGTTCAGATTTGGTTTCTGACTTTTTATGGTTTAATTCATGCTGGGGTTTTCAGTATATAATTTAGTGTTATACAATGGCTACTTTTTCAAGTCTCAAATCTTTTTTCTCTTTCAGTACATGTTCTGGAGGAAGATGGATTTGCACTAATCTTACCTGTCCAGGTAAATCATTTTTTCGATAATTCATTGCTTTTTAGTTTGGTATATTAGTGGCAACGTTTTTGTAGGTTTTCTCAATTGTCACCCTATTATTGTAAATTAATATTTGTTTCTGATTGCCTGTCTTTTAGTAAGCTATAGCTATCTACTTATGAACATCATGTCTAAGTTTGCATCTTAGCTCCACTCAATTTCCATTCATTTCATGTACCTATCTGCTCAGTAAGAATATACAGAGGCCAATTTTGTTTGATATAGAACAGGGGTGTCAAACTGTCGGCCCGCGGGCCGGTTTCATCATACTGGAGCCATGACCATCCCATTGCCGGCAATGGTGAAAAAGGTCCGATACGTTGTGCGACGTCACATGACGTCGCGAGTTTGACATGTCTGATATAGGATATCCATGATCAGATCTTCCAACTTAAAAACAAACCAACCAAGCCTTTTAAAAAATATTTAGCCCTTTGTGCCTTATTTCTTAATGCCTCATTTTCCAAATATAAATCATATTCTCTCCTCTCATCTTCTATGAGCTTTCACTTGGTGCCATAATTGTGCTGTGAATCTAAAAAAAATCCCTTCAAGTTATTGCTTTAATTTTGGAAAATTGCCAGTGAATGGGCTTAGATCATTCCCCCAAAAGAAGACCCAACACTCGATTAAAAATCTAGACATAGATATCTTTCACACAGACTAAATAGTGAACCCTGAATTCTCCCATGCAGAAATTCAGCATAAAAATAATGTATACTGTACATGTATGTAGTCTTTCATTCAATCATCTCAGATTGCTTGGACAAGCCCCTGCAGTTTTCTTGGCAAGGTTTTTCAAAAGTGGTTTGCCATTACCTCCTTCCTAGGGCTGAGAGAGAGTGACTGACCTAAGGCCACCCAGTTGCCTCTGTGCCTAAGAACTAGAACTAGAACTCCTAACCTCCTTCTCATTTCTAGCCTGGTGTGTTAATCACTACACCAAACTGGTTCCTTAAGATTTATTTTAGTCATATAATAAATAGGGATAGAATATTGCTTTTTTTTTTGCATGTTTGTGTTGTGGGCCAGGTGAAGGAGGATGAGATCTATTCACATTTATACTATGACACTAAAACAGGTTCTTAAAGAAAATAATCATTTTTAAAAATAATGAAAGGGCTATAATATAAGGAAGACAGTTGCTTTATTTATCTTTGTAATCCTTGTATGGTTTGTCTTAATATCATTCAGCATTTAATATCAAATACAACATCACAAAACATTCTTGTAGCATATTGGGGAAAAAAAATCTTTTTTTTTTCATTCTTTGTTGCCAGCTCAGTGCTCAGTTTCAGGAGATATTCACTTCATGACATTTGATGGGCGCAAGTTTACTTTTCAAGCACCCTGCCAGTATATCTTGGCAAAAAGTCGTGTCTCTGACAAATTTGCTGTGACTCTACAAAATGCTCCTTGTGGACAGGTGAGCTGATGAAAGCAAGCATGCTGATGGCTTAAAAAATAAGTCACCTTTCTGAGAAATACATCTCTTGCTACTTTTTGATGAGTGAATCTGTGAATGTTGACAGTTTTGGTTCCAATACAGAAGTTCCATTCTGAAGACACAGGCGTGACATGCCTTATGGATTTAATGCAGGACAAATTAAAGAAAGAAGTGGTGGATTCTTCTGACTTGGATTCACCTTCTACCAAAGATCACTTGCTAGTGGGAAAAATAAACAATATTTGCCCTTCTTAGTCTGGAAGGCAGGAGTGAGCAAGTGGAGGCAGGTATTTAAAACAGGTTTAGCTGCTGATTGTGTTGCCAGGTTGCAGATATGGAACCATAAGATGAGTGGCATATAAATTTGATAAATAACTAAAATAATAAAGGAGTGCGAAAGGCATGTCTGAAACAAGCTCAGCTGACTGTTCACCTGTGAAGAAAAAAGATGCAGATTTAAATGTGGGGAAATAATAATGAGCTGTGATGCAAGAGAATAGCAATACTAGCAGCGGCTGCCATAGACCATAGTACCTAGAAGTGGGCTATGAAGAAGCAAAATAGTCTAGAATAGGTAATATGGATCCCCCTCACCAAGTAATAAAAATGCTTTAAAAGCAGTGCCCCCAACCATTTGGGCACCAGGGACCGGTTCCGTGGACAGAGATTTTTCTGCGGACCGGAGGGGGCGTGGTTTTGAATGCTGCCTGCATCCCACGATGGGGCTTCACTTGTTTGTGGGGCCTGGTTTCTGGCATGCCACCGCCCGGTACTTGTATTGGTCCACGGACTGGGGGTTGGGGACCCTGCTTTAAAGTATAGACCTGAGAAATTCCTTATTGTCAGGAGAACCAGAAAATATATACTGCATTGACTGATAACAGTACCAGCAACACAATAGTAGAATCCATTCTCCTTCCCACTTTAAACACTTGAAATGTCAAGCCTGTTCCTCAAAATAAAACAGCAGAATTATCTTGACTTCAAGAAACAGAACAAAACACTGCTTTCTTCTAGTTAAGTTTTGATAGCATTGGTTTTCATTTAGCTTCTCTTATTTACTTGATGTGGATGGTTTAATCATATTGCGCTGCTCCTTTATGTTCATCTGGTTGCTTAGATTCCACTCTTTATTGAACAGTTTTAAAGTGTTTCATAGACTGTCATGTGATTTCCAGATAAAACTATTTGGGTCTACAGTGGTTTCCTTTCATCATTCAACTGTGCATTTCAGATTGAGAATATGTAATAAAGCAGATTGTCTTCCAGTGAAGCATGTCTATCACCACTTTCTAACTAGTTGACCAAAAAAGGTATAAAAACATGGAATGATAAGATCTAGAGGCAGTAATTACCTGAGGTAGCTTAAATTATTCTGGGAAAAAGGAGTTTTTACAATAGAAACTCAAATGCTGAATTGTGAAAGCTAAAACAAGCTGTAATTTCAAATATTTGGCTTTGAGTTATTTACGAAAAGTGATACTTTAAAAAACTTAATAAAAGCAGAATTTCAACTTTAGATTGTTGTCTGAAAAAGAGGACTCAAAATTATTCCAATCTTTTCATAGAAATTTCATAGGTTAAAATATTTTTTTGAAATTAAATTAATTTGTAAAAGGACATTGCCAGGAAATCTAGAAAGCAAGTTTGGATGTACAAATTTCGTAAATTTTCTACATCTGAGAAAAAAAGGAAGTGAAGCTTTTTGTGGTCTGTTGGTTAACATGGCTAGAATTATTTTATATTTAAGGTATTTGCATCTAGAAAGTACTCCATAGTTCTCAGCAATGCTACAGTATGTCCATTATTACATTCATGGCTTGTTTTGAATTACTCAACCAATCTTATTGTCTCCCACAAATGCTTTGAGATGGCAGCAACCTTTATAACTAAGTATAACACTGATATCAGATTCCCATGTTTATTAAGGAGAGAATTTGCTGGTGGCCTATGACTGTTCTGATTGGCCTTACTTACTCCAGGCATGCAGACCTTATTCTAGGTTTGCACTTCCCCATTCAGGAGTAATGTGGAATCTAGGGATCCTTATAGACTCATAGGTCCTGTTCAAAGAACAGGTGGCAGCTGAGGTCAAGCAGGACTTAGCGCAATTCGATCTGATGTATTAGTTGCACTTCTTCGTGGTTCAGGCAGCCCTCTAAACAGTAACTCACACTCTTGTCACCTCACGATTCAGCTATTGGAATGTGTTCTACATGGCAATGCCTTGAAGACTCCTCAGCAGCTTCAACTGGTGTAGAATGTAGCAGCACGAGCATACTTCATAAGTGTATGGCACAACGTAGCAGAATGAACCCATCAGGACAAGATTCAACAATCCATCTGCATTTAAAAGACAAAGGCCACTCTTTCGAAGACAGCAAAATCCACATTTTGGACAGAGAGGATTGCTGGTTTGAAAGAGTGGTCAAAGAGGCCATCTATGTCAAAATTGAACAGTCTTCTCTCAACAGAGGGACAGGGATACAACATCATCTATCTTCAGTCTACAACACAGTCCTTTCAACAGTTTCAAGAAGGCTCCACACCCATTTGCACTACTCAGGTGACCTGATGACACAGATAAGCCTCCAGCTGTCTGCAAGGAGTATAAATCCTTCCATTCCCCATCATCCAGTCAGAGCTAAAGAAGTTTCTTGGATGAGAAGCAAAACGTCTTCAAAGAGAAAAAAGAAAGTTCAGTTGCTTCGTGAAAAAGCACCCTTGGGATACCTGTGTATTTGATTTTTCTTGTCTAAATGTAGAACCTTACTTTTTTCACCATTGAATTTCATTTTGTTAGTGCCCAATGTTCAAGTCTGTCAAGATCCTTCTGTATCTTAATCCTATCTTCTGGAGTGTTGGCTATTCCTGGCAGCTTAGTGTCATCTGCAAATTTGATGAGTTCCCTATCTATCCCTTATCATTGATGAAGATGTTGAAGAGTACTGGGCCTAAAATAGAGCCTTGGGGTACCCCACTACATATTTCCCTCCATGTAGATGCAATTCCATTGAGGATTACACATTGAGTGCAGTTGGTTAGCCAATTATGAATCCATCTGGTGGTGATGCTATCTAACCCATATTTTTCTATCTTATCAAGTAGTAGGTTGTGGTCTACTTTATCAAATGCCTTACTGAAATCCAAGTAAATTATATCCACAGCATTCCTTTGGTCCACTAATTTTGTCACCTTGTCAAAGAATGCAATAAGATTTGTCTGGCATGTTGTTTTTGACAAACCCATGTTGGCTTTTGGTTATGACTTTGTTTGCCTCTAGATGTTCACTGATTCATTGCTTGATTATCTTCTCCAGAATCTTCCCAGGTATTGAGGTCAGGCTGATAGGTCTGTAGTTTCCTGGATCCATTTTTTTCCCTTTTTGAAGATGGATAATACTTTGATTAGATGTGTTTGACAAATGCTTCATAGATTTTGGTGCCAAAAGTCTGGATTTTCTATCATGTATTTTTTTTACTGTACTTATTTAACATATTGTAAATGCCATGTAATATATTGTATTCATGTTTTGTTTTTTATATTGTGAGAAGCTTGGAGTCAGTGTCGGGCAGCATCAAAATTGAATTAAATAAATAGAGTGAAGCAGCAACTATATGTGTCATTATAGTATATCTCATTCATTTACAACTTTTTTTCTTTTTCAATATAAATTATTACACTTTATCCTTGATCCATTATAAATTCCATTTTATTTTAAGGCATTGTTTGTTTTCATCATCTTTCTAGAATCATGATGGAACATGTATCCGATCAATCAGTCTTATTTTCAGTCAAGATTTTAGGAGGCAAGTAACTCTGACCCATTCAGGAGATGTTTTGGTACATGATCAATATAAAGTTAATCTTCCATACATTGATGGTAAGTTAGAATAAATTGTAATGAAAATAATATTACAAATATGGAAAAGTAATGATTTTAGTTACCGTATATGTTGATTGCTAGAGTTTCATGGTCCTTTGTGCAATTTAGATGTTTTTTTTCTATTTTTATGCTAAGTTCTCTATTTGGCCAGAATTAGGGATGAGAAGTGAAGAGATTGACCAATATATTGCAGCAGAATAAGTCATTAATAGACCATCATTCAGATAGAAAAAGAGATACTGTATATACTCACAAATAAGCTGAGAATTTTAGGTTCCAAAATTCATCACCCAAATTCGGTTCAGTTTTGCCATACATGGCCTTATTTGTAAGTGTTATGATAATATCATTCCATGTCAATTATCAACTATCAATATTCAATATTCTCAGCACTGGTTAGGTTAGCTGCTGCCTCTCTATTTTAAAGGATGGATTATATTTTTATGTGGTTTTAAATCCAAGGATTTAGTAGCCTATATTACATTTCCTTGTTTGTATCCCTGCTAGCAATCACAAATGGAGGATTTTATTTTTTACTGGTGGATGAAGTGGCTTCAATTCAAAGCTGAAGGAGCTTGTGTAAAATGAATTATTTTTGGAAACATTCTATATACCAATATAAATACTGTAAAGTCAGTCCTACTGTAAATGATCCCATCACTTCATCATATGAAATGATGTAAAATATTTGAAGAAGCATCCAAGGTTTAGGTTTAAGGCCATCATTGCCATGAACAATCAGTGCCATCAACTTGGAAATGAACTTAGAGACTGCTTAAGCTTGAATTGGGGTGAACTTTCTGTAATGTGGAGTCTATGGAGATCCATCTCCAACAAGGTTTAAGCAAGGGGTAAAATAAAATGAGCTTTTCAACCTGTATTTGAGGTTACTATTGATATATCTTCCTTCTATTTTTGTTTTTTAGATTCCTTTGAAATTAGGAAACTTTCCTCTGTATTTTTACAAATTAAATCATACAT
The DNA here is from genome assembly GCF_001527695.2 of Protobothrops mucrosquamatus. Taxonomy (NCBI): domain Eukaryota; kingdom Metazoa; phylum Chordata; class Lepidosauria; order Squamata; family Viperidae; genus Protobothrops; species Protobothrops mucrosquamatus. Next base: position 14,124 of record NW_015390655.1, on the reverse strand, counting down.
TGGATTACAAATACTTTATGACTGGAAAGGTTTAAGACTCTATCTTGAAGCTGATGCTCAGTGGAAAGATGACACCATTGGCCTCTGTGGAACTTTCAATGGAAATACTCAGGATGATTTTTTGTATGTATAATGGCAACTTTTAGAAATACATTTTCATAAACTCTAAAATAAGTTTTTAATCAGTGCAGTTTTTCAACAAGATAGAAAAAAACATTATTAGGAGAAAAGAAATAGTCACACTTGTAAGCCACTCATTTGAAGTGATTTTGGGTGGTGGTCTTGGGTAGCAAGAAAGTTAAAAAGCGCTGGACATAACAATCTGACAACCTATTGCAGATCCAAGCAGTGTACCCTTTTGTAATTAGTAGATGGAAATTTTGTAAATGCACAGATTTTCTAAGTGCCATTCAAGATTTTTTGGCATGGCATCCAGTGTGCCAATAATCCTTGTGGCCACCACAGCTGGTTTATGCCGTAATCTTTCTACTTCGATTTTCAGATCTTGATACTTTGTGATCTTCCCCAATTCTTTGTCTTTTACTCTACTATTCCCCCATGAATTTTTTTCAGCCACAGTTATACCATGAGTTTTTTTCAGCCACAGTTATATCTGATGTGTGATGAGACAAGACTTTGCCAGTCTGCACTGGGAAATCCCACAATATTTTAACCCGATCATTTTTTTTTTACTATTTTTCAACTATACTTTCAAATATTCACTTTAAGTAATAATAATAATAATAATAATAATAATAATAATAATGATGATGATGATGATGATGATGATGATGATGATGATGATGATGATGATGATGATAATAATGATAATAATGATAAAGTTGGAAGGGACCTTGGAGGTCATCTAGTCCAACCCCCTGCTCAGGCAGGAAACCCTATACCATTTTGGACAAATGGCTGTCCAGTTTCTTCTTAAAAACTTCCAGTGTTGGTGCATTCACTGCTTCTGGAGGCAGGTTGTTCCACTGGTAGTCCTTCCTTTTTGTTCCAATTTATAAATAGCAATCCGTAATGAAGTAATTTTCAGTACATTTACTATTAAGGTTCATTGCAGATATTTAAACTGGATTTGGCATTTTTACTCACCTATTGAATTCTTCCTACAGACCTGGGATAGGGCAGATGTTGTTTGGTGGAATTAAAGGGACAGTCACAGGACATAAGCTATTCCAAGTAAAGCTACCTTTTGCAATTGACTGATAGTGATTTTGTTGATGCCAATGGTGTTTGAGTACAGGTAGTTCCTGACTTACAACACTTTGTTTAGTGACCGTTCAAAGTTGCAACGCTACTGAAAAAAGTGACTTATGACCAGTTTTCACATGACTATTGTAGCATCCCCATGGTCAGGGGTGGGGAACCTTGGCTCTTTTATGACTTGTGGACTTCAACTCCCAGAATTCCTGAGCCATGGCTGGGTCAGGAATTCTGGGAGTTGAAGTCCAATAAGTCATAAAAGAGCCAAGGTTCCCCACCCCTGACCATGGTCATGTGATCAACATTCAGATGCTTGGCAATCGACTCATTGATGATGGTTGTTGTGTCCCGGGGTCACATGATTCCCTTTTGCGACCATATGACCAGCAAAACCAATGGGGAAGCCAGATTCCCTTAACGATGGTTTGATTAATTTCACAACTGCAGTGATTCACTTAACAGCTGTGGCAAGAAAAATCGTAAAATGGGGAAACACTCACTCAGCAAATGTTTCACTGAGCAATAGAAATGTTGGGCTCAATTGTGGTCACAAGCCAAGGACTACCTGCAATGCACCCAAGGCACCTATTATTATCATCGATGCTATCTTCTTTTTCTTTTGCCAAGTCATTCTATTCCTGTTTGCAGGTCTTTGTAATTTTCTCCAGTTCTTTCTCTTCTCTTCTGCTGTCTCAAGGTTCTGCCACATTCACTATCCAGACTTTGTCTTATCCACAATTGGTATTATGTGGCTGGTGCTGGTCTGTCTGAATTCTAAAGTCCCAGAGCATTTTAGCTTCTTCTTTTTTATTATGGTTCATTGAACATAATAAACATTGAACATTAGACTGGCTTTAACATTTTTATCCATCTATCATGTGCATTATTATTATTATTAATCTTGTGCCTCACAAAGCTCTGTTGCTTAGAAGAAGATGATTCCCTTACATGTTTTCTCTAATACTCTAAATATTGTCCAGTTCTAGCGCTAATTCTTTTTAATCCCATTGTCATAGTGCTATGGGCACTGACTAGGAGATATACTGCCAAAATAAAGCAAAGTATAGAGCATATTTTATATGCTGTCAATAAGCTTACTGTACCATAGTTAATAATTGTCTTGCAGGTAAAGCAAAACAGTTCCCCGGCCCACAGATGGCAGGCATTATTTTGTCATTGTCAACAGTAGTTTGTCAAATCTGGGCTTTATCATGCAGCCTGTTGTGATGAAGAAGGGTCCTACACATGGCTTTTTTTCATAAGCATTTGGGCCACTGTTCATATACAGAGTTCTGAACATGTCTACATATTTGACTCACCTCTTCAAATACAGGGTTGGTTTTTTGTTTTGGTGACCTCCAGATCAAGAATTTCAAATGTTCAAGTAACAAAACTTGTTAGTCAAAAATAATAATAATTCTCTCAACTCCTGATCAAGAGACAAAATTCTGATGACAGCAAATTGGCTGTATTTGAGTGAACCTCATCAAGTTTTCATAGAATAGTAGAATGCTAGGATTGTTTGTGGAACATAGTGTGAAAAACTTGTTATAATTTAAAGTGGTGTTTGTCAACCTTGTGAACTTTAAAATGCATAGACTTCAACACCCAGTATTCCCTGTCTTGTATGGAAAAGTCCATGTATCTTAAAGTTGCCGAGGTTGAAAAACACTGCAGAACAATGATTACTTTAGATTTTTTCAATTCTTTCAAGTTAAATTTAGAAAGGTCATGCTTAGTTGTATACCGTATAGAAATCAAATAATTGGATTGCCTAACTTTTTATAAAATGAAATATTTCTGCACACAAACCCAGTGGAGAAGGATATATTGTTTAACTTGTCACACTGTCTTCTTTTTCTGCACAAAAGGTAATAAATTAAGTAGCATTTTTTAAAATATAAACCAACTGAATAAGTTGATTTATAGAGTCCTGATATCAGGACCACATGACAATCAGTCAATACTATCAATGTCACTGTATGCACCCAATAATTGAAGTATGTGTTTTTAATTGGTGTTACTGCTTATTTTCAAAACCTATTATTTGCTAAAAATCAATCGATAAAAAAAGATCTCCAGTTGGAGTGCCAGAAACCACACCTCAGCTTTTTGGAAATTCCTGGAAAACATCATCATCCTGTAGTCCTGGGTATGACAGCTCATCAATAGATCCATGTGATGTTCATTTACAAGCAGGTGAGTATGACTATGGAGAGTAAGAGTGAGAAAATGTTTAAGGTTTAAGGTTCATTTTGTGCTTCTGCAACTGTGACGTCTGTATTCATATACTTAAATCTCAAAAATCAGTTCCTTGCATTACACAGATTAAGAAAATATCTAAGATGACCAGGCCCTATACATACAGGTAGCCCTCGACTTACAACAATTAATTTAGTGACCGTTTGAAGTTGCAACAGCACTGAAAAAAGTGACTTATGACCATGGTCACATGATAAAGATTCAGCCGCTTGACAATTGGTATTTATTTATGATATTTGCAGTGTGATCTCCTTTTATGAGCTTCTGACAAGCAAAGTCAATGGGGAAACCATATTAATAATAATAATCTTAACAAAGGTATTATTAATTTAACAACTGTAATGATTCACTGAACTGTGTCAAGAAAGGTCGTAAAATGGATCAAAACTCACTCGACAAATGTTTCACTTAGCAACAAAAATTTTGGGCTCCATAGACACACACACACACACACACACACACATTGACACTATCCTTATACAAACAAGATGACTGTTTATAATGCCCTCCTCATGGCTGTTCTATGTAGCACTATGGATATTTCTTTAGAAGTTACAGCTACCATTTATCCTTAATTTTTTTTCTTGCATTCAGTGTTGTTGTAATTCAGGCCTTGAATAGTTTATTCCCTTCTATGGCTAAGCTAGATAAATGCATTCTAAAATGCCTAAAATAATTAAAGGTGTACTGCTTTTTGAAAATACAAATAATAATTGCAAAACTCCTTGCACAGATTAGGTGCCTAAGTGAAATCTTTTCTTCTCGTAACTTCCACAAAACAATAGATGTTTTAGAGGTTACATTTTTTTGGGTCATATGTAATTTGTAATTTGCATAGTGACATTATTAGCATTTTTATGTGAAATGACAGAATTTAAGTTTAGCCAGGCAGTGATTAATTGTTCAAGCAGGTCATCCTAAAGTAAGGGAAACTCAAGTAGATGTTGCTTAAGTAGAATTCTCAGCATTCCTCATAAATGATCGTCTGGTGGAGCTATTGCAGCTTATATCTCTGCAATATGTCTAGTGCTGTATGATCCCTGCAGCACTCTAAATAAGAATATAAGAATGAGTAGGAGGTGAAAATATTTATGGCGATTGCAATTTAAGTTCTTGAAAAAATTCAACACAATTTACATCTACAAGTACCATCAGGAACGGTGTTGTTTATCAGAGAAGCTGAAACAGACATTTTTGTTCCCCAGGATAAAAAAAAAGACTTTACAATGCTTTTAAATTAAAAGATCCCACACTAAAACTTGGTTATTTCTATTTATTACTTTGACAGCTGCTTATGCAACAGAAGCTTGCAGCATCATTACCAGAGACCTCTTTGCCCCATGCTATACCTATCTGAGTCCTCTCCCCTATTTTGAACAGTGTAGAAGAGACACCTGCAAATGTGGGCAGATCTGTATGTGTTCCGCTCTCTCCCATTATGCCCATCTGTGCCACAGATTTGGAGTGGAGATCAATTTCCGGAGTAGTGTCCCAGAATGTGGTAAGTTATTTTTCAATATCCAAATTTAACAACTGACCTTGGCGCCGTGACTGAAGATCATGACAAAGCTAAATCCTGTGAAGTTGTGAAATGTCTGAACTTAATTGCTTTGCTTGTTTCCATACAACTGTGGGCATTAGTAGAAAATTATGCTAGAGCTCTTCCGTGAATTCTTGCAGTTAAAGATTCATTTCCCTTGTCTTTCTTAGATTGGTTATATATCACAGTATTGTATGGCAAATATGGAGTCCAAGAAAGATGAAGGCTTCTTTCATCTGTAAAGTGGTTGGAAGTCTTGTATGGGACTTGTGTGAACGCAAGGTGTTTTATCATGTAGTGCTCCTCTTCTAAAATTGGAAAAAAGCCTCTGTATTGGAGATGACTTTATATGATTGCAAGACTGGGAAAGCTTAATTCTCAAGGCTATCAAACCCATTATTATATCTTCCAGATTAAGGTTAGGCCAAATGTTTCATCATGTAATATTCCTGAATCAGGCTGTTCTGAGATCTGAACCTGCCTTCTGTTGTCAAACAGTTATTGGAACATAATTGCTGAAAATATATCCATGATTTCGTGATATTTTGAGATGAGAGCTATGCAGAAATTACGCTGTAAATTCTAAACAAGTGTCAGTACTCATCCCCAAAACTAGAAGACAAAAAATAAGAAAAGGATTCAAATCTACACTGAATGTTGAATGTAATAAGCCATGAAGGTTTTAGTTCATGTAGTAACATAATTTATTGTTAATGAAACATTTTATTATGGTAAAGTCCTGTGCTTTACCTAAATATGCTGGATCTAACTTCTGAGTAAGCATACATAATATTTGGTAACAGCATCTTATGTCCAGGTGAATGTGTGTGCATTTGGCTTGTAACATGAGAAGTTTTCTTCTTCTCATTTGAGCAGCTCTTTCATGTGAAGATACAAAGGAATACAGTACTTGTGTATCTACCTGTGGTAGGAGCTGCCGAGCATTCTCCGTGCCAGAGGCATGCGATGGTGATTGTGTCGAAGGCTGCACCTGCCCCTCTGGAATGTATCTGAACATCAAAACTGACAGATGTGTGCCACAGTATGTTTAGTTATTATTTCTTTATAATTATATGTTTTCATATCTAAGTGATTAGTGGAAAAAAACTTCAAGCTTTCACATAAACAGACTTGAAAAATAAATTTCGAATGTATTGAGTAATTGAACAGAAAGCAGTGGTGGGTATGAGAGAAGTAATGTTTTCTTTACAACACTTAATATTTCCAGCCATATAAATTGTATACCAATATTCAGTACTTTTTTTCATTTTCACTATAGAAATGAATGCCCTTGCTATTTTCATGGTATTGACTATCCCCCTGGAGAAAATATAATCACATCTTTTGGAAAGTGGTAAGTTACTCTCATATTTCAGATAGTTTCCAATCAAAGTTTACAAATGTCTTAATTTTCCACTGACTGGAGTTTGTTTGTTTGTTTATTTATATCTCATTTTTCTTAATTGCCATCTTCTTCCCTGAATTTTTTTCCCGAATTTTTTTTGTTTTTCTTTTTCTTAAAGAAAGAAAGGCAGGATTGATATGAGGCATCTTGTTATCAAAGGCAAAGATTCTCTCCTCCATTTCTCATCATAAGGTGGATAGGATGACTGGTAGGAGGAGTCTGAGATAAGATGGCAGCTGTTTCAGTTATCTAATATCTTCCCAATCCAGCCACTTCATTTTTTTCCTCCTCAAATACTTTTTGTAACTTCCTTTTATTATTGACTGTGCTGTCATGATTCAAATATGCTAGATATTTTCAGAAATATTTGTCATTAAGGATATCCACTTTCTATTTAAAGTATGGACCTTATATTCTAACACATAACACTGGACAATGAAAATTTTGCTTTCTGAACACTTTTGTATGTATCTTATAGATATTTGGCTGCTAATCCTGAAAATCAGTAATTTAACCTATTATATATGTTTATAGAAATCTGTTTTTACATGATGACACCAGGGCACCTTTCATTGGCTATGCTACACACATGAAAGAAACATACAAGAACATGGAATGTTGTTGAAACACATTCAGTACATCAAGTACAACTGGAATATCTGTGGACCTCTAAAAGTAACGACTCTGCAGGACTTCCGGTTTGCCATTGCGGCTCCTGCAGACGCATGGAGGCGAGCTCCGTCTTCAGTGTCCGATTTCATTCCACTGGGGGACCCTGGAAAGGATCAAAAGTCACCCTGTAGGGGTGACGAGCAAGGAGGGGACCCCCACTTGATCGCGGTAGGGCGGTAGCCCTTCCGCTTGATCCAGGGCAGCTCTCCAAACCGGCAAGGGAAAGACCGGCCATAGCAATATGGCTCGTCACTAAGGGACTGACAGCCGAAGTCAAAATTATTGCCAAGCATCTTTAAAGCAACGATCTGCATTCACACTTGGACTTCTTTACAAAAAATCTAGATGCAGTCAGTGATGAATATGGTGAAAGTTGCCATAATGGGGAAATGGCACCAGGGTAACCGGAATCCATCAATGCTGGTTGACTGTCTGTCTGTCTGTCTGTCTGTCTGTCTGTCTGTCTGTCTGTCTGTCTGTCTATCTATTTTCTATGACTGCCCATTTCAACCAAGTAACTCTGCGTGGCATTACAGGAAGATGCATCAGACACTGAGTACAAATGAAAATCAGCAGCAAAAAACTCAGTGTTTTGGAAACATTATGTGATTAAGTACACGTCAGTCATTAAAAGTTAATTTCATATTTCTCAAGATTCCTACATGATACAGTCATCATACAAATTATATTTGTGTTCAGTTTGAAGGGGTCTATCATAATCACCAACATTTTTTAAAAAAATGTTGTCCAATGTAATCTATAGTCTAGAACAAGAATTGTTTTAAAAGTTATTTGTGAAAACAACTGATGATTTTTTGTTTGTTCCAAGGTTAGATTTCAAACTTTAAAAAAAAAGTTTTAATTTTTATTTATTTATTGCAATTTTTCCACAGCCACTGCAGAAATGGGATGATGAACTGTGAAGACAACACTGGTATGTAAAGTAAAACAAAAACAAATTTAACCCAGATCATTTTTCTCCAAACCCTAGTCTGTTGCATACTTGTGGGTTGTCTATATGCAAGAAGACTGGACCAGGAATAATTTAAGAAAGTACTATTGCGACTAAACAAATTTATGATTTTGGTGAGAAATATTTAGTGATACAGGTAATAGCCATATACACCATAGCCATGAAGTTGTGCAATGCTCTTAAAAATATGTGACTGCTAGGAGGACAATAACAACAACAACAACAACAACAACAACAACAACAATAATAATAATAATAATAATAGTAATAATAAAAATAAAAAAAATTGGAAGGGACCTTGGAGGTCATCTAGTCCAACCCCCCAACTCAGGCAATAAATCCTCTGTATTGAAGAGATTGATAGAATATAGAAAATTGACTATGACGTTATCTATGTTGTATTTTTCTAGATCATGATTGCCCAGAAGACCAAATCTATGTTAACTGTAGCCATCCACCAACTATGGAACTTGGCAGGGAGAGAACCTGTGAAAATCAACTGCTAAATATTTCTGTGTCTACACAGCTTTCATGCTTTTCAGGATGCATGTGTCCCACTGGGTAAGTAAAAAAAAATGCCGATAATATTTAGTCTATTTTTATCATGCAACATAGCTTCTACTTCCATCAGCACTGAGTGCCTACAAATCCATGTATGATTTCTCATTCCCTTTTAAGTAATTGGAAACCTTTAATGAGCATGTCCAGTTCCAGAACTAAGGAGCAGTTTTGCTCTCTTGCTCACCTTTTTTACGTTGAGACAACACAGCATGCAGAATGGCACAACTCACTGCAGGACAACTCTCTATGGCCAACTCGCTGCAAAACAACTAGCAGCAGGACAATTTAACAATTCAATTCAATTATTTAAAATAAATATTTTTTTAAAAAAAATTGTCATTCACATTTTGTTCTGTCCCTTCTTTTGCATCCTTTCTTTAATGTTTCTATTCCACCATTTCTTTGATGTTAGTGTAACTCTTGTCCTGCAGCAAATTGTCCCGCAATGAGTTGACCGTGGTGAGTTGTCCCATAGTGAATTGGCCATGGCAAGTGGGCAAGTGGGCAAGTGGGCCACGGCAAATTGTCATAGACCCCACAGCATGAGGCAATACAACCAAATCAATAGTTTAAGCAGCACAAATATCTATCTGCAGTACTTATATTTATTTCTTCGCATCCTTTGAGTTTCAATGTCTATCTCTTTAAAGCAGGATATTTCCTTCTCATTAATGTTAGGACATGGTTAAGTTGGTGAAGCTTTATGTTTTTATACTTTATGCCCAGAGTTCTATTTTCTTAAAAATGGTTAGCTGAAAAACTATGATTTTAAGTCCTGAAATTTCAACCTTTGTAGTAGTTCTAAAGAAGGGAGAAGAGAATATGTGTTTGTATCTACAAGTCCTGCACAGAGAGATTGGTTTTCACACATTCACCAATTCAGTAAACATTCTGTATTTGGTGCTGCATCCTGTAAGGCCTCGTAATTGTGAACTACGCCTTCAGCGGGTTATACTTGTAGGCCTATCTATCAGAAGAAAGTGTATTCTTTGTATTTTGTATGATGCTTCCCATTAATCAGGGTTCTCCATGGATGTCAATATCTACATTTAATGTTCAGTCTATGTCTAAAAAATAAAAACTCATTAAAATCACAGATACCAAGATGCCAAACATGTTTCTCTCATTCTCTTGAGCTGCTATTTCTGGCAATAATTAGCACTGAATTTTATGACAACATTACTGTTTGTTCATCATTCGTTTTTTTTATCTGTGGTAGCTTCCCAATGAAACCTGCTTCTTAGAAATCCATACTAGGCACATCTATGTCATGTCTGGATAAAACAGAAAAATATCTGTTAAACTATGTTTTCAGGATTCCTGGTTCTTTAACTCCTGGGAGTTAAAGTCCACAAGTTTTAAGGTTGCCAAGTTTGGAGACCCCTTGCCTTAAAGGCCACAAGGGGTGGAAAGGACAGCAACCTCATCTGCTTCGTAGTATTGTAATAAAGCATTGTGGTACATTTCAGCACAATCAAAGTTTAAAATAACTCTGAGAACAGAGGATATCTCAAGTTCCTCTCTCCACTCTCAGTTCAGAATATTGCAATCATCACTAGTACTCATTTGAAAATGAAATATTGAAACCTCTGTGGCAATCCGTATGTATGCCTGTTTTGCTCTAAATGTTTTTCTTGCCCTCAGTTTAAAATATCTTCCCGAACAGATGGCATAGCAGATCAAATAACTTGTAAGAAGCTTAAATAAATTCCTGGAACATTTGCTAAAAAAAAAAGAAAGACAAAAAATCATCACTTTCTAATTTTGCCCACAAACACACATACAAAAATAATTTTAATGGAATCCAAGAATGTCTCTTATCAATGGCCAGAGAGAATTAGGGAACTAATTGCATAGAAGGAATTTAATTTTGAAGCCATGTTTTTTGAGAGTTCCCTTAGGTTACTGTTGGAGTGAAATAATGAATAATTTTTGGTGTATTTATTTATTAAATAAGCAGCAGTTCCAAAATGATACAATTCAAAATCATGCTCATACATTAGAAATATAACATTAAAATAGCCTGGAGTATGTATCATAAAATGAAATATCTTGTTTTTTTTAAATCCATACAGTATTTCAAGTAGAAAGCTTTAAACTTATAGATTGCATTCAATGTAACATTAGCAGAAAAAGTAGAAGAGACAGCATTGCATGTTACATTTAGTGGTTGTGTCTTCATATACCAGAACTCAACAAATGTGAGATTTTTCTAAATAATTTGTAATGAAATATTTACTCTTCATCTTAGAGACGGTACTTCTGAAACTCAAGAACCAAACACATGAAGTACTAATTCTGCTAGGTAAAAGCTTCTTTAGAACAATGAAAATAGTCCTTAATAATAAATATAAGTGTGGGTTCTTAATTTTTCCCCCCTCTAGGATTTCATAACTCTTTAAAATGAATAGCAATTAAATGCATTTATCATTGGGTGGAGGAATGGTGCCAGTCTATAACTATTGTTTAAATCTCCTGCAAAAGCACCTGACTGAGGTGCCTATAAAATTAAATAGTATGTTGATCAAATTATAGTATTTATAAATTGGTGCCTTCATTTAATTTTATCTGTAAGTTGTACATCAAACATTGACATTTGTGAATAATGGCCATTCATAGTAAAAAGAACTCATTTGTCATCTTTTTTTTTATGAATTCTTAGATCCTTGCAATCAATCTGTCTGCCTGGCTTTTCAAAAGAGAAAGCTGTTAGCACTTGTTTTATGTAGGATTATATTTCAGAGATAAAACTTGCACTTTTGTCTTGCCTGGCTAAAGTGATGCTCTTTGTTTCTGAATGCAACCTCTTTTGTTGGTAGTATAAAATCAGTGGGAATTTTGTAATTCAGAAAAGGTGGGGAGGGCTGTCTTAATAAGTTTTAAATAAGACCCTAATGTTAAAAGGTAAGAGAAACTATGATGTGGTTACTGATTTTCTTTTCTTTCAGAAAAATTGGAGAAACTAGAAAATTATTTTAATAAAATATGTTAAAGGTTTTGTTTTCTCATGCTAAGTTTATAAAAGGTAACTCCTATAACTACAGCCAAAGAAATTCTATGTATTTATCTGAAAAGATTGATTGAAAAGAATAATCATGCAAAATATTGCATCGTTTCCTCAACCTTGGCAGCTTTAAGATCTGTGGACTTCAGCTCCCAGAATTCCTCAACCAGCAATTGCTAAGGCTGAGGAAACACGGCATTAAGCACATTTGGAATCCAGGAACATTATAATTGGGAACATACCAATAGACAGCCCAGGACAACCCTGGAAGTTTTTAAGAAGAGACTGGACAGCCATTTGTCTGAAATGGTAGGGTTTCCTGCCTGAGCAGGGGGTTGGACTAGATGACCTGCAAGGTCCCTTCCAACTTTATTATTATTAACCCATTGCCAACCCATTGCCAACAACCTGGAGACTATAACAAATGTTCATTTCTCCTACAGGGCCTAGTACTGTGCTGCTTTCAAACACTAATAAGATCAGATCCAATCCCAAAACGACACAGCAAAATCCAAATGAATCTAATTCTTTTTTTGCTTTCACCTAATAGACAGAATCTTGCCAAACTAAAACTACAATCTTCTATTAGTTATGTCCTAAGAGATTCTAGGGTGTGGCTACCCTGAACCTCTTCCCCACACCTCCAGTTCAAGATTGTGCAGTGTCTTAATCTGGACCAGTCTATAGGAACCCTCTTTGTTGCCAAAACTCTTTGGCCTCCGCTCCTCCAGGTGCACATTCCATCATAAATATGCAGAAGTTTGAAGTGGTAGGCACCAAAAGAAGGTCCTCCTGACAAGTTCAATTTCTTTGTTGCTTTTGCTTTTGTGTGGGAGATCGGCACAAGCTGTCTAAAGGTGAGGCCTTTAGCTGAGAGAGGTGCCCAGTCTTATATTAGCCCATCCTCTGAAGTCTTGAGAGTCCCACATACATAACTGCAGCTGCAAAAGAGATCGGGAACATGACAGAAGAAGCCATTCTGAAGGGTGGGGGGAGAAAAACGTCTAGGGCAGTGGTTCTCAACCTGTGGGTCGGGACCCCATTTGGGGTCGATCGACCATTTCACGGGGGTCGCCAAGCAAGGCTGTCCGCCATTTTTTTTGTCCATTTTTTTTGTCCGCCATTTTTTCCCCCTTTTCCGGCAGGTGCCTTACCTCCCTTGGGCTGGGCCAGCTGGTGGTCGGCCTGCTCCGTCTCTGCCGCTTGCCAGCTACGCCTCGGCCGGCGCAGGGGGCGGAACCATGCATGTGCAGCGCTCCCGGGCAGGGAAAGTCCTCGACTTACGACCGGTTGGGTAGTCCTCGACTTACGACCGGTTGGGGTCGTGGCATTAAAAAGGTTGAGAACCACTGGTCTAGGGTGAAATTAGATAATGTGGAGAATGATTTTCATTAAACTTGCAACACAGTAATGTTTAGTCCATTCTTTACAGTGTGTATTTTCGATAAATGGTATAATACATTGGTATAACGGTGTAATACTTTTCATAATCCTCATTCGATTTGAATGTTTGATAGATCTCTTATGATAGTAATTTTGTAATTGGGTTACCTGATGCTGCCTGAGAAAGACAAAATCTTGCCTGGGCTTGAAAGCTAAGCAGTGTGCGGCTTAATATTCATTACTGGGATGGGAGATTACTATGGAAAATCAGTGATTTGGGTTAATTTGAAAGAGATAGAGGCAAATCCTTTCTGGACTGTTGCCAAGAGAAGTACATGGTTTGTCCATGAAGTCATAAGGAGTCAAGCTTAACTCAAAGGAAACTGTCCTAATGCTAAGAATATCAGCTACCCTATTTTAGTTATAGTTCCTATTCCTGTAGAGCATATTGGATTTTATTCAGGATATTATATATCAGTAAAACAAAACATATTTTCTGGCAATTAATAGTCATATTTTGTTATGTGGTTATTCAGATCTCCTTAGGAACCTTTGCCTAAAGTGCACAGAGATTTCTCTAGAGGAAAAAAAAGTGGGGGAAATACATACTTTAACTGCAACTTTCTGATGATGCTATTAAATGTCACAGTTCACAATTCTTAGTTTGATGAAAAGTTCTTTAGCTGAAACTGACAGACATGATTTTGCTGCATTTGAGCACACATACTTTCATAAAAAAGAGGAAGAATACTACAAGCCAAGTCTTATTATTCTCTGCAGTAAGGTTTTTTCTCTTTCACTGAAGCTCTTTGTCTTCAGTGATATGGGGTGGAAGATCAGCAATGTATCCCAGTAGGATCTATCTGTCTGTCTGTCTGTCTGCCTGACTGTCTGTCTAGCTATCTAGCTATCTACCTTTCTATATCCAATAGTATTAAAAATATAACTGACAATGAATACCTGTCTGCTGTTTCAACAGGCTTTTTAAATACGGCGATATGTGCTTCAAGCCAAATGAGTGCCCATGTTCTTGGAAAGGCAAAGAATATTTTCCTGGGGACAAAGTAATTTCTTCTTGTCATACCTGGTCAGTAGAAATAATTTCC
>NW_015390654.1:62378-63440 GCF_001527695.2 Protobothrops mucrosquamatus | reverse complement strand
AGGAGGAGGAGGAGGAGGAGGAGGAGGAGGAGGAGGAGGAGGAGGAGGAGGAGGAGGAGGACGAGAAGGAGGAGGAGGAGGATTATTCTGGGGTCCTTGAACTTGGTGTTGTTTTTTTTGCAGACATTTCATTACCCAAACTATGTAACATCATCAATGCTAGAGGAGTGGAATTTATGGGGAGGGAGGGAGGGATGGAAGGAGGGACGGAGGAAGGAAGGAAGAATGGAAGGAAGGAAGGAAGGAAGGAAGGAAGGAAGGAAGGAAGGAAGGAAGGAGGGACTATGGGGTCCTTGATGCTGTCTGAGCTTGGTGGTTTTCTTCCAGACGTTTCATTACCCAAACTAGGTAACATCATCACTGCTAGACATAACCCAGCTTAGAGAGCACCAAGGACCCCTCAGAACTGGCCCTCCAACCATCTTCTGCCACTCTGTCCCTTCCAGATGTTTTCATATAACATCTATAACTTCTATCGCCCTTGATCACGAGCTGCTGCCTTAGGTAAACGGCTGGACAAAGAACCTGGGAACAAAGGATAACTCAGAACGTCCATTCAACATATTGAGGTCAATGAGCCAGGAAGCCAAAGACAGAACGAACATAGATGCTGGGGGGCCAGCCCAAAACCTGAACTAGCTCATTGAGATTTATTTCCACGGTCCCCCCCCCCCCCGTGAACGTGTCAGTCACGGACCCAGATTCTGAAAAGAGAGTCCTTCCTGTGTATGTGTCAAACACAATAACCTGATACACACAGACCCCCCTTTCCCTCATTCTGCAGTTTCTCAAGAGAGATGCATTTTGTAGACCGGATTCCAGGAGGGTCGTTTGGTCTCAGGGGACCTGCTTAGGGTGAAGCCACCACCACCCCCTCCAATTCAGTGGATCGATCCACCAAGCCTTGTCTGGCAAATCCTGGAGGAGGGAAGATTCCCCAAAGTTGGATTGGAAAAATAGAACAAGATGGCTCCAGCAAAAACAAACAAACAAAAAAAAAACACCCGCTGGAATGGGGATGTATGGGGGCAAGTGGCTCAGGTTAAAACTCCTGGACTGTAT
>NW_015390654.1:56555-59275 GCF_001527695.2 Protobothrops mucrosquamatus | reverse complement strand
AAGAAAAAAATCACGGCTGGGCTGCGCGCGCGGGTCCCAAACCCCGGGGCTCCTCTGCTCTCGGGGGACCCCCCCCTCCCCGGCCGAGATTCGGACGAAGGGGATCGCCTGGGGGGACAAATCCCCCCTCTCCTCAACCCACCCACCCCCCTTAAATCTGCCTGCTCTTTCGCCTAAAATAAGGACACTAACGCACCTCTGATTAAAGACCCCATTGCTTAAGGCTGCCGTTCCCTTCTGAAAACGAACCCCTCTCTTGCAGTAGAACTGGGGTGGGGGTGTCTCTCGGAATAGGCCGGCTTTTGGGGGGCTCCTGGCCTCCAGGCCAACGCGTTACGGGATGGAGGCGCAGCTGCCCAGCAAGGTATCCCGGTCTTCCCCGACCCGGCGCGCTTAGGACGTTCCCGGCTGCCGTCCCCTCGACTGGCAGCTGAAATCCAACCGCCTTTCAGAGCGCGGCTTCAGGAAACGTACGGCCGAGCCTTGCCTAGCCTTACTGGAGGCTCGTGGGACCCCCGAATCTGGTCTCTTCTGCTCATCTACCTGTCCCACCGCGGTTGTGCGGTCTCAAAGACGCGCGTCCGTAAGGAACAGCCCAGAATTAGCAACCTGAACGACCGGGTTCGCTATAGCCGTGAATCCGAAACTGCTGGGTGGCTGGGATCCAGGCAAGGTGGCGAACGAAGTGGCCAACGTTGGCTTGTTTCGGACGAAGCTAGGTTGTGCCCCTACGTCCGCACACGTCAGCCATCTAGAATAGCTGGGCTTGAAATGGCTGGGGAGGTGACCTCTCCCCTCCCTCCCTGCCCCCATTGATCCCCCACCCCACGGTTTTGTTGACAGGTCTGTGGACCCGGGTCTCTTTTAGGGCTCACCAAATGAGTCCACCAGGGCACCAGATCCAGCCGCGGCTGCATTCACACAAGCAGTTAAGCTTGAATCTCGGTTGCTTAGTTTGTAGGTCAGTGTGTTGGGTCAGCCTAGAAGAAGTTAGCTCGGGCCAGTTCGGGGACTAGGAGAAGCCCGCTGGGCAAGTCCTGCTGTGCCGCTTCAGAAAACGGGATTCTCTGAGTAAACCTTTAGTTAATTCTGAGTAACGCGTTATCTCTAAGTAACCATGCCTTCGGAACAGAAACTCAGAGTCTTTTATATATATATATCTCGTGGGAAGTCTATTCCGAACCCAGAAGCTACGAGTAGCTCAGACACGGGGATCAACCTAGCAGTACTCTGTTAATGACAGCTACTTGTCACATTAGCGAGGTTGCCACGAGCTGTGCCGCTCCAGGGCAAACTCACGTGTCTGCAAGTCCGCGTGGAGAGGGGAGGGGTGGTACGCAGCGTGTCGGAGGCAGGAATGCAGGAATCTGTACCCCGGATTCAGACAATAAGCTTTGGGGTCCTTAGCCCTTGGGGAGAACCCACGAACGACAATGGTGGCTTAACGGGGGATTCAACGCAGTCCAGACTCTTTGAAATCGGTGAATTGCTAAACCGTGGTTAATCAAAGGGGTAGCTTGGCAAAATCTGGGGGGAAGAATCACCAAGATGTTCCTCATCAGCCACAGGATCCTTTTTTAAAAAAAAAGCCCCTCCCCCCATTTATTTTAAAGAGGCGAAAACGGCTTGTTTTTCCCTGTACAGGGCAATAAAATAAAACCAGCTTCCGTGCATTTGTCTTAGGCTGGATTTAGAGACCTCAGATAGGTCTCCAAATGGCGCGTTCTAGCTCCCTGGCATTAACTGCCCACCAAGCCGGGTTTCAGAGCTTATTGCCACGCAAAACTGGCTAGCAATATTTCTGCTTTGCCAGCCCTGTTGTTATAAACCCCCAGAGCCACGCCTTAAGAAATTACATTTTTAGCTCAGCGCTATTTTAGCATCCTTGGATCTGCCACCTAAAACGCTGGTTTGAATAAGCCATGATGTAATTAGTTTAGCCAAGCAGGCTGGGGTAGCGCTGTCACAACTGAAGCCGCCTCCAAAAGTTCAGATATAAGCTCCACTGAGACACCCTGCCTCTCTTCTCCCCCCACCCCAAATAAAATTTGATAATAGTGCCTTTTTTTTAATGCGCTCAACTGAATAAGAGGAAGGAGATGGAAGGGGAGGTCGTGAATTCAAGTCCCTCCTTAGCCACGAAAACCCGACTGGGTGACTTTGAGTCAATCGCCAGGAGACGGTGAGTTCTAGTCCCGACTTAGCCACGGAAGCCACTTGGGTGTCTTCGGGCCAGCCATTCTCTCTCAGCCCAACCTACCTCACAGGGTTGTCGTTGGGGGCAAATAGGAGGACGACGTGGTGGATATGTTCCTATCCGCCCGGTTTGTAAAAATAATAAAGGCGCGATGCAAATAAAACAAATGAATGCACGGTTTACACAGTGCAGAAGAGATGAAAAAAAAAAATAAAAAATAAAAGAGGAAGGGATAACTGGGTGGTTGAGACAAAAAAAAAAAAAGATTAGGAGAAGCAACGCGCGCGTGTAAAAATAATAGTGTGGCTCCATTTGAGAGCTGCAGGTCAACGAAAGTGGCTTCGGCTTGACGGCTGAGACAGGCCTTTGAAAAACCAAAATATTGCTCTGAACTGGAGAATAGGAGAGAAACTCACAGGGTTTTGACCTAAATATTTGTCCCAAGTATTTGCGATGAAGGTCGAGAGGCTGTAGCTATCAAATGAAGAAAAAAAAAATACCCTGAAAATTAAACGCCGGAAAA
>NW_015390654.1:51523-56054 GCF_001527695.2 Protobothrops mucrosquamatus | reverse complement strand
ATCTATCTATCTATCTATCTATCTATCTATCTATCTATCTATCTATCTATCTATCTATCTATCTATCTATCTATCTATCTATCTATCTATCTATCTAAATTACTATATATACTCTTAAAAATACTCCTAAAAGTCGACAACCACTTGATGGCACACAATCAATATATTAAAAAAATTAAAAGCCGTCGCCCTTATTCTCTCGCATAATAAATAGCGACGGTATCCGAGAGTTTAATCGCGGGAAGAACCGAAAATTATGGCGCCCCCGAGGCCGCCGGAGCCCTGGCACGAACGGCCTTGAAAAGCCAAGTCTCTCGCCAGCGGGTTTCCAAGGGCTTTCCAGGGGAAACCGCGGTAGGAAATTATTGCACGAGACCCCCCCACCCCCACCCCACCCCACCCCACCCCCCAAGGCGAGAGGCGTCGGAGGGATGTATGGAAAAAACGCTTGACTCCCCCGCCCGCCCTTGTCTTTCAAAGGCATTTGACATTAAAATAAAACGGAGAATGGATCGCGCCTTCTCCCCCGGCCGCAAATTTCCAAAGGCGAACTCAAAGTTGTTTTTCTCCCCCCCCCCACGCTCCACAACGAGTATAAGCCCCATTAAAAAATTCCTTCCTAATTGATGGGGTTTTCGGCTTTCCAAGGGGGAGGCTTTTCGCCCCCGATTCCGAGACTCGGGGCGCCCCGATAGATTGACCCGGAGCTTAACACGCGTCGGGCTGGAGAAATCTTCAGAACGAGGCTCCCTCTGGATCCGGTCAGTCCCCTTTCTCCTGGTCTCTAGCCCTCGGCCCAACCGGGCAGGGTTAGAGTTGGGGGGCCCATGGAGAGGACCTGGACAAGGCCAGTCGGAAGGGGGGAGGTTGTGGGATTGGCGCCCCCCTTCCGATATTAGAAGTCAGCCCCCCTCCTCCTTTTCTTTTTGGCCCGAGACCGGATTGCTCTCCTCGTCAAACATTCCGGGAGGGGGGGTGTGTTGTTACCTGCAAAGGTGGTTAACCCCTTCCCTCCTCCTCCGCCTTATCTCAGAGGAAGGAGAGAAGGGAAGCTAAAATCCAAATAGAACCGGTTTGGCGGCGGCGGCCTCGGGGACACCCGGCGAGGCAGCCTCGCAGCCAAGCCGGGAGAAAGAGAGGCGAACAAGGTTAGAGGGGGGGGGGGGGAAGCAACCAGCCTCGCCCGCCGGCGGCGGCGAGCATATTGTCGGCTGCCTCCTGGCCTGCTCCCCTCCAGGCTGGGGAGGCCGAGAGAAAGGAGAGGAGAGGGGCGGAGAAGAAGCGCCTGGCTGCCTCTCGGAGGGAAGGAGGCGAGCCAAGAAAGAGCCGCGGTGCGCGCGCCCTGGAAGAGGCAAGAAAGCGCGGCGCCGCGCCGCGCCCTTCCCCTTCCCCTCCCAGCTGGGAACGCGCCCTGGAAGCGGGAGGAGCGCGCCCTCGGGCTGGCATGAACCCCGGCTGGGCGGAGAAGGGGAGAAGCAGCCGGCAAAGCCAAGCCTGGCTTTGCGCGCACGGGTTGACTTGGCCCCGCTCCGGGGAGAAAGAGCGCCCAGTTGGACGCGGGGAAGGGCAAGACCTCCCCTTAACTGGAGCCCGAAGCCTGGGTCTCTAAGGGGGCGGGGGAGAAAGGAGGAGGAGGAGGAGGAGGAGGAGGAGGAGGAGGAGGAGGAGGAAGGGGGTGGGGTGTGGGGGGGGAAAAGGTGGAGCGCGCGCGGCTGGAGCGTGCGCGCTCCGGCTCGAACTTGGCCGAGCGCAAAAGCGCGCAGGAGCGCAGGAGGAGGCAGCCGCCAGGGAGGCGCGTTCCGGGCGCCCTTCTGAGGGCGCGCACGCCGCTGGCCGGCCGGCGGAGTGGCTGGCTGGCTGTTCGGGGTGCTATAAGTGGAGGCGGGCCGCGACGGGGCGGCCCAGAGCCCAGCGAGAGGGAGGGAGGGAGGGAAGGCAGGGCGGGCAGGCGAGGGAGCCAGGCCGGCCGGCGGCGCTTGGGTGCCCTCTCCGCCCTCCTCCTTCTCTTCCTCCTCCTCCTCCTCCTCCTCTTCCTCCTCCTCCTCCTCTCCTGACACACTCTCTCTCTTTCTCCCCCTCTCTCTCCCTCTCGCTCTTCCTCGCCTCCTGCCTGGAATGATCTCAGCCGTCTCCAGCCCGTGGCTCACGCAGCTCTCCCACTTTTGCGATGTTGCAGCTTTCACCGCCAACAGCCTGAGCAGCTTCAACTCGGCCGCGGCCGCCGCGGCGGGCTACCCCCACCTCCCGCCCTCCCCGGCTGGAGAGACCTACGGCCAGCATGAGCCGCCGCCGCCGCACTACGAGCCCTGCTCGGCCCAGCCGCCGCCTCACCACCCGCCGGCCCAGCAGCAGCAGCACCAGCACCACCAGCCACCCCACCACCACCACGGCCAAGCGCAGCACGGCGGCTACTCCTTCGCGCCCGGAGCGGGGGGCAACAACCCAGCTCCTCCGGGGGGCTCCGAGGCTCCCGAAGGAGGCGGCGGTGGCGGCGCCGGTGGAGGAGGAGGAGGAGGAGGAGGAGGAGGAGGCGGTGGAGGAGGAGGGGGAGGAGGAGGAGGAAGCAGCGGATCGGGGTCCGGCTCCGGAGGATCGGGCCCGGCTTCAACCAAGGCTCCGGTCAAGAAGAACCCCAAGGTGGCCAACGTCAGCGTCCAGTTGGAGATGAAAGCGCTCTGGGACGAATTCAACCAACTGGGCACCGAGATGATCGTCACCAAGGCCGGCAGGTTAGTAAGGCCCGGCGGGTCCCTAAAACAGTTGCGTGGGGTGGGCTGTGGGTTTGTGGGGAGGGGGAGAGGAACTCTACTTCCCATGCGTTGGGGGGTGACACTCGGACTCCAGCGGCTTCCCCTCCTTGCGCTTTTTCCAGGCCCCGCTGCGCCTCCTGTGCGCCTTCTTTTGGCGCAGCCCGGGTGCCCGCCTTGCGCGTGGTCTTTGGCGAGGACTCGGCCGACTTTGCGCGTCTTTCCCAGGAATTGGGAAGGCGGAAAAGTCTGGAGGGAGGGGCGCCGTTGCTTTGCTGCGGGAAAAGTGCCGGGAACTGTTTTGGATCGGGAGGCGTTTTGTGGATGCCGAATGCTTGGTGGAGTTTGTCTTACAGTTTAATCCTCCGCGGGTTTTACGCGAACAAAGCGGCGCGGGGGGGGGCCGAAGTGCAGCCGACCGTCTGTGAAGAATGGCTGGAAACCCACAGACACACACACACACACCGATTGTGATTTTATTAACGCAAGGGAACACTGAAAAGTTAATTCCTAGCTAGCCGGTGCCCGACCTCGCTCGCTTTTTCCACCTCCTTAGGCCTCTCCTATTGGTTTCCCTACGGCTCAGCCTATGTCTACTTTTCTCTTCCTAAAGCCCACTTTTTCTTTTCTTTAAATTCGGCCTGGCTCTAAGGGTAGGTTACAAGCTGGGGCAAAAAAACCCATCTTTTAGACACCCCCCCCTCCCCCTGCAAACTCTTGGCTGGGTTTTGGCCCGATGGATCGAAGGCGCGTCTGCAGAGGTTGCAGGAAATGAAAAAACGTAACCCAAGCCGGGGTCGGTAATCAGAAGAGGAATAATTAGCTCCTGGCGATAAGTGATCAGTTCATTAAGGGTAGGGGAAAGATCTCCGGAACCTCCGGTTTCAAAAACCTGTTTTTAGTCCTCCTAACTCGCCGGTGTCCACCGCCTCCCGCCTCCTTGTGTACTTGCGTGTCGCCCTTTTCCTTCCCTCTGGCTGGGGATGATGGGAGCTGCCTCTGGGCACATCTAGAGGGACGGCCTTGGGAAAGGGGTAGGGCGTGTGTGTGCTTTCAAACCCACGAGTGCACATTTTCGTGTGTGGTTTATTCTGTGAGGGAGGGGGTGGAAGCAGGGCTGTCTGAATGCTCTGAAGTTCAAGGGTGCTCAGGATTTTAGACTCGGTTTCCCATCTTCCTTCCTTCCTTCCTTCTGCCAGGTCTCCCTCCCTCCATTCTTTCCTAGTGCCCTGCTTGCTTTCTTTCTTTCTTTCTTTCTTTCTTTTTCTTTCTTTCTTTCTTTCTTTCTTTCTTTCTTTCTTTCTTTCTTTCTTTCTTTCTTTCTCTGTTTTCCTTCCTTCCTTCCTTCCTATACATCAGTATAAAATCTATGTGATCACTAAGACTCAACAAGTTGATGCCACATAATCAAACCCAACCCTTTAGGCATCTGAAGAAGGGACCCCAGTGGTTTGTTCTCCGAGCTTGTTTTAATAATATCATATTAAAACAAGCTTGGAGGACAAACCACAGCCAACATCTAAAACCCGAGCTACGAGTATTTTCTATTATTTCGAGGGATTATTTCTTTCCTTCCTTCCTTCCTTCCTTCCTTCCTTCCTTCCTTCCTTCCTTCCTTCCTTCCTTCCTTCCTTCCTTCCTTCCTTCCTTCCTTCCTTCCTTCCTCGGATAGAGCTTCATTGAAAGTGTCGGAGCGCAGATGGTTTGACCGAATGGAATTGTCCCCAATTGACTGGGCCGCTCCAGTTCTTAGCCGCGCAAAGCTCCCCAGCAAAATCATTCTG